>NC_091341.1:16061914-16089414 GCF_038502225.1 Cherax quadricarinatus
CATCCTTTGCGGATGATACTAGGATCTGCATGAGGCTGTCATCTGCTGAGGACGCGGTTAACCTCCAAGAAGATATAAACAAAGTTTTCCAGTGGGCAACGGTAAACAATATGATGTTCAATGAGGACAAATTCCAACTACTCCGTTATGGAAAACTGGAGGAGATAATAACTAGAACAGAGTATACTACTGACTCCGGCCATACAATAGAGCGGAAAAATAATGTAAGGGACCTGGGAGTAGTAATGTCTGAGGATCTCACTTTCAAGGATCACAACAGTGTCACGATCGCACGTGCAAAGAAAATGATAGGATGGATAATGAGAACTTTCAAAACGAGAGATGCCAAGCCCATGATGATCCTTTTCAAATCACTTGTTCTCTCTAGGCTGGAATACTGCTGTACATTAACATCTCCATTCAAAGCAGGTGAAATCGCAGATCTAGAGAGTGTACAGAGATCCTTTACTGCACGTATAAGTTCTGTCAAGCACCTTAACTACTGGGAACGCTTGGAAGCACTTGGCTTGTACTCGTTGGAACGCAGGAGGGAGAGATATATCATAATCTACACTTGGAAAATCTTGGAAGGAATGGTCCCAAATCTGCACACAGAAATCACTCCCTACGAAAGTAAAAGACTGGGCAGGCGATGCAAAATGCCCCCAATAAAAAGTAGGGGCGCCATTGGTACACTAAGGGAAAACACCATAAGTGTCCGGGGCCCAAAACTGTTCAACAGCCTCCCATCAAGCATTAGGGGAATTGCCAATAAACCCCTGGCTGCCTTCAAGAGAGAGCTGGACAGATACCTAAAGTCAGTGCCGGATCAGCCGGGCTGTGGCTCGTACGTCGGACTGCGTGCGGCCAGCAGTAACAGCCTAGTTGATCAGGCCCTGATCCATCGGGAGGCCTGGTCGTGGACCGGGCCGCGGGGGCGTTGATCCCCGGAATAACCTCCAGGTAACGTACGAACCACAGCCCGGCTGATCCGGCACCGTCTTTGAGTATCCGTCCAGCTCCCTCTTGAAGACAACCAGGGGTCTTCCCGTAATGCCCCTTATTGCTGGTGGGAGGCTGTTGAACAGTCTTGGCCCCCGGAAACTTATTGCGTTTTCTCTTAGTGTACCAGTGACGCCCCTACTTTACACTGGGGTTATGTTGCATCGCCTGCCAAGTCTTTTGCTTTCGTATGGAGTGATTGCTGTGTGCATATTAGGGACCAGTCCCTCCAGAATCTTCCAGGTGTAGATTATATCTCTCTCTCGCCTGCGCTCTAGTGAGTACAAGTCAAGTGCTTCCAGGCGCTCCCAGTAGTTAAGGTGTTTGATGGAACTTATACGTGCAGTAAAGGTTCTCTGTACATTCTCTAGTTCTGCAATTTCACCTGCCTTGAATGGGGATGTTAATGTACAGCAGTATTCCAGCCTAGAGAGAATAAGTGATTTAAAAAGGATCATCTCTCCAGTTCACTCCCCAAACTCCCTTCTCCAGTCCTTTCCCAAACTCCCCTCTCTCCAGTCCCCTTCCCAATTTCATCACTCTCCAGTCCCCTCTCCAAACTTCCATCTCTCCAGCCCCCTCCCCAAGCTCCCCTCTCTCCAGTTCCCTCCCCAAACTCCCCTCTCTCCATCCCCTTCCCCAAACTTCTCTTCTCCAGCCCCGTCCTCAAGCTCCCTTCTCTCCAGCCCTCTCCTATCTTGGAACTATCCCAGCAAACAGCCCTTTCCTATCTTGGAACTATCTTAGCAAGCAGCCCTCTCCTATCCTGGAACTGTACCAGCAAACAGCCAGCAATAACAGCCTCGTTGATCAGGCCCTGATCCACCGGGAGGCCTGGTCGTGGACTGGGCCGCGGGGACGTTGATCCCCGGAATGCCCTCCAGGAAGACTCCAGGTCTCCTATCCTGGAACTATCTTAGCAAACAGCCCTCTCCTATCCTGGAACTATTCCAGCAAACCAGCCCTCTCCTATCTTGTTACTATCACAACAAACAGCCCTCTCCTATCCTGTTAATATCACAACAAACAGCCCTCTCCTATCCTGTTACTATCACAACAAACAGCCCACTGCTATCCTGTTACTATGACAATAAACAGCCCACTACTATCCTGTTACTATGACAATAAGCAGCCCACTACTATCCTGTTACTATCACAACAAACAGCCCACTACTATCCTGTTACTATCACAACAAACAGCCCACTACAATCCTGTTACTGTTACAACAGCCCACTACTATCATGTTACTGTCACAACAAACAGCCCACTACTATCCTGTTACTATCACAACAAACAGCCCACTACTATCCTATTACTATCACAACAAACAGCCCACTACTATCCTGTTACTATCACAACAAACAGCCCACTACTATCATGTTACTGTCACAACAAACAGCCCACTACTATCCTGTTACTATCACAACAAACAGCCCACTACTATCCTATTACTATCACAACAAACAGCCCACTACTATCCTGTTACTATCACAACAAACAGCCCACTACTATCCTGTTACTATCACAACAAGCAGCCCACTACTATCCTGTTACTATCACAACAAACAGCCCACTACTATCCTGTTACTATCACAACAAACAGCCCACTACTATCCTGTTACTATCACAACAAACAGCCCACTACTATCCTGGTTTACAGTGGTGTATCACCAACAACGGCGGAGGAGGAAAAACAACACGTTTGGCGTCAAGCTTTCATGACACCAATGTTTTGCTCTGTGTAGAGTTTTATCAAGTTACCGATGAAGTCAGGAACTGGTAAAATTGTACGCTGAGCGAAACGTTGTCCCACTAAAAGCTTGTTCTGCATCCTACGTTCTGGTTGGTTTAATAATAATAATAATAATCTAATGTTTATTTTACAACAAAAGTACAGTAAGTTGGGGAGGTTGCCAATATGAACAGCATTTCGGTTGGGGTTTCAAGCCTGTCGACTACACGAGGGTCATTAATCCTGCATGTCACCTGTTTAACACAAGTCAAGATTAATTTAATACTCAAAGGACTGAGAGACATAAACCTATATATACACAATGAGAGATATGCATTTCTCAATGTATAAACACTGAGAGACATACTTCTCGGCGTGTGTATATCCTTGCAGCATCTACCATTCAATCATGTTTAATTAACAAATCTTTCATGCCCTGCGTCTCTCCCTTCTATCCAAAGCCTTATTCAATCACAGGAATAACACTGGATGATACTCGTCTCTCTTGCAAGTCGAAAATTGCAACGTGCAATCACTAACAGGCTAGCAGCTCACGTTTCTTGCCTCAAAATCAGACATCTGGGTTAACTTCTGCCTTCAGGAGTGGCGCAATTATCAGCTGTTTATAGACCCCCACCCTTCCCCCGCGCCCGCAAGGTACTCGCCTCGTTGGGTGTGCGGGGATTGAGACGTAGCTCCTGGCCCCGTACGCACGCTTAGATTAACTTTAATCCTGAGAAAGGATCAAGAGCCCTTCGCGAGGATCAAGAGCCCTTCGCGAGCACCAAGGTCCCCCTCTTCCTCCCTTGAAGGGAGAAGAAGAAATAGTCATATTTTCATATTAGCTTGTTATAATACTAGAATATCTTAGAACTTAACTAGCCTGTTAGAAAACTACAATGATATCTTAGAGGCCTTGATGTATACTAGAACTGTTATGAGACTAAAATGATATCTTAGAGGCACACTTAAAAGGCACAAACTGCACTGTAATCATTCTTGAATAATTTCCTGGGATGATTTTCAGAGAAAATTAACAACGTTTTCAATCTAGTAGACTGGTATCACCATATCATTTCCTAGTTTTCAGTCTAGTAGACTGATAGATAACAAGCATGCAGGTAGGGTCTACGACTGATAGATAACAAGCATGCAGGTAGAGTCTACCATCCTGCTGTACTAGTGTGGAGAGTAAGACTGTTAAACGTGTACGTGTTGCTCTCTGGTAGGATTACTGCTCCTTTCTTCCTGCCTCATCAACACGTAAGTAAGATACACAGGCAACAGTTAGGCATCTTTATTCTGAAACGTTTCGCCTAAACAGTAGGCTTCTTCAGTCGAGTAGAGAAAGTAGGCAGGAGCAGTAGAGATGTGAAGACGATGTATTCAGTCCATTACCCTTGAAGGCGTAGATTTGAGGTTGTGAGTCCCTCAGCCTGGAGAAGAGTTCTGTTCCGTATTCTGAAACAATGTGAAGATCAAGCGACAGTGTGGAGACTTACATACTGTCGGCAGGAGAGAATAGAAGAGTAATAGAAGACAGAATATAATCTGTGAGAGGTCACGTCCCTCTCAGATCCAACCATTCTCTCTTGAAAAAAAGTTGTCCAAGGTGTTTTCTCTTCTGTACCAAGATGCCATTGTGTTGCAGTGTCTGACAGAGTGAATATCAAAATGGTAGACAATACCGACAGGTTGGTAAGTAAGACACATAGGCAACAGTTAGGCATATTTATTCCGAAATGTTTCGCCTAAACAGCAGGCTTCTTCAGTCGAGTACAGAAAGTACTCGAAAGCACTGAAGAAGCCTGCTGTGTAGGCGAAACGTTTCGAAATAAAGATACCCAACTGTTGCCTATGTGTCTTACCTAACAACCTGGACAAAATGTACGATTAGTCACACACGTGGTTACTGCCACTCAACCCAGCATATGTAAGGCAAGTTAGCACTGACACCTTAAATTTGACTGTCTCTAGTGGCACCTATTTTTTCGAATAAACAATTGTATCTGCTTGAAACAAGGAGCTAGTGACGTGTGTAACAAATGCACCATTGACAGCAGCAGCAGCAGTAAGAGGAGCAGCAGCAAAGAAAAAAATAGAACAACAGTATCAGCAGGAGCGGTAACAGCAACAGGAGCAAGACTAGAAACATCAGGAGCAGCAAAGGAAAGTACAGCAAAAACGGCAGCAACAACTACAGCAGCTGTAGAAAACACAACAGGAGCAGCGGCAGCAGGAAATACAACAATAGCAGCAGCAGCAGCAGCAGCAGCAGCAAGCAGTCCACTTTAAAACCCAACGATGTACCAGACCAAAGCTGCTACTAGACATCCCTTTCCCTTAACCTCACGCCCCTTCTCACCTTTCCTTAATACGCCACTTCTTTCATCCCTTCCCTAGCAGCTCCCTAAGTCAAGCTTTTACCAACCCTCCTCCCTTCCTCCCATATTCCATCACACAGCATGGGTTCACTCTCGTATTCCATCACACAGGATGGGATTCCTGTCATATTCCATCACACAGGATGGGTTCACTGTCACATTCCATCACACAGGATGGGTTCCCTGTCATATTCCGTCACACAGGATGGGTTCCCTGTCATATTCCATCACACAGGATGGGTTCCTTTTCATATTCCATCACACAGGATGCGTTCCCTGTCATATTCCATCACACAGGATGGGTTCCTTGTCATATTCCATCACACAGGATGGGTTCCTTGTCATATTCCATCGCACAGGATGGGTTCCTTGTCTTATTCCATCACACAGGATGGGTTCCTTGTCATATTCCATCACACAGGATGGGTTCCTTGTCATATTCCATCACACAGGATGGGTTCACTGTCATAGTCCATCACACATTTTGTGTTCACTGTCATATCCCATCACACAGGATGGGTTCACTGTCATATTCCATCACACAGGATGGGTTCACTGTCATATTCCATCACACAGGATGGGTTCACTGTCATATTCCATCACACAGGATGGGGTCACTGTAATATTCTATCACACAAGATGGGGTCACTGTCATATTCCATCACACAGGATGGGGTCACTGTAATATTCCATCACACAGGATGGGATCACTGTAATATTCCATCACACAGGATGGGGTCACTGTAATATTCCATCACACAGGATGGGGTCATTGTAATATTCCATCACACAGGATGGGGTCATTGTAATATTCCATCACACAGGATGGGGTCATTGTAATATTCCATCACACATGATGGGGTCATTGTAATATTCCATCACACAGGATGGGGTCATTGTAATATTCCATCACACAGGATAGGGTCACTGTAATATTCCATCACACAGGATGGGGTCATTGTAATATTCCATCACACAGGATGGGGTAATTGTAATATTCCATCACACAGGATGGGGTCATTGTAATATTCCATCACACAGGATGGGGTCATTGTAATATTCCATCACACAGGATGGGGTAATTGTAATATTCCATCACACAGGATGGGGTCATTGTAATATTCCATCACACAGGATGGTGTCATTGTAATATTCCATCACACAGGATGGGGTAATTGTAATATTCCATCACACAGGATGGGGTAATTGTAATATTCCATCACACAGGATGGGGTCATTGTAATATTCCATCACACAGGATGGGGTCATTGTAATATTCCATCACACAGGATGGGGTAATTGTAATATTCCATCACACAGGATGGGGTCATTGTAATATTCCATCACACAGGATGGGGTCATTGTAATATTCCATCACACAGGATGGGGTAATTGTAATATTCCATCACACAGGATGGGGTCATTGTAATATTCCATCACACAGGATGGGGTCATTGTAATATTCCATCACACAGGATGGGGTCATTGTAATATTCCATCACACAGGATGGGGTAATTGTAATATTCCATCACACAGGATGGGGTCATTGTAATATTCCATCACACAGGATGGGGTAATTGTAATATTCCATCACACAGGATGGGGTCATTGTAATATTCCATCACACAGGATGGGGTAATTGTAATATTCCATCACACAGGATGGGGTCATTGTAATATTCCATCACACAGGATGGGGTAATTGTAATATTCCATCACACAGGATGGGGTCATTGTAATATTCCATCACACAGGATGGGGTAATTGTTCTTTAACTCTCTCATATTCCATGTCCCTCAGTTCCGGCAGCAATCTCGTTGCCACCTTAGGATCTCTATTTTCTGTATATGCTGGACCAGGTGGGGGTTCTATGCTGGTGCCACGTTCTCTAAGAGGGGCATAATGGGAATCGTTGCCCAGGTTTCTGAAAGCACTTTATACGTTAGCTAGTCCTGCATAAGCCGCTGAAATAAAACAGTTCATACAGACAAGAACTTCCGTTGATATGCTTAGTGCTGTGTTTACTCCTAGATCTTTCTCCTTACACGCTGTCTGCAAGCATCTCTCCTCCCAGGTTTTACTCCGTGTCTGGTCTTGTCACGCCCTCGTCTTCTTTTATTACTTTGAACTTACCAAGGTTTAATTCAAGTAGCCACCGTCTTGACCTTGTTTACAGCCTCCTCAAATCAACCTGCAGTCTTGTTCTCTTCCCTGGTTATCCCTCTTCCACGCGCGAGCAAGAGTGTGTATGTGTACTCACCTATTTGTGGTTGCAGGGGTCGATTCATAGCTCCTGGCCCCGCATCTTCACTGACTGCTACTTGGTCCTCTCCCTCCCTGCTCCACTTGGTTAATCAAACCTCGTCTTAAAACAATGTAAGGTTCCTGCCTCCACTACTTCACTTTCCAGGCTATTCCACTTCCTGACAACTCTATGACTGAAGAAATACTTCTAACAACCCTTTGAGTCATCTGAGTCTTCAACTTCCAATTGTGACCCCTTGTTGTTGTGTCCAATCTCTGCAACATCTTCTCTTTGTCCGCCTTGTCAATTCCTCGCAGTATTTTATATGTCGTTATCATGTCTCCCCTAACCCTCCTGTCTTCCAGTGTCGTCAGGCCGATTTCTCTTAACCTTCCCTCGTAGGACAATCCCCTTAGCTCTGAGACTAGTCTTGTTGCAAACTTTTGCATCTTCTCTAATTTCTTGACGTGCATGACCAGGTGTGTGTGTGTGTGTGAAGGGGGGGGGAGAGGGTGAAAGCATCGACGAAAGTCTTGTTGTAAAGTCATAACAAGCACAAATGGTCGACCTCTCATGTTAACGCTTTGTATTCAAATTCGGTGACATTTTGCTAATGGATAAATTAAATTTAGTTGCCGGATCTTAGCAACGAAAACACCAGAAATAATTTTTCTTTGTATACATTGTATGTGTGTGTGTGTGTGTGTGTGTGTGTGTGTGTGTGTGTGTGTGTGTGTGTGTGTGTGTGCGCGCGTGTGTGTGTGTGTGTGTGTGTGTGTGTGTGTGCGTGTGTGTGTGTACTCATCTAGTTGTGGTTGCAGGCGTCGATTCATAGCTCCTGGCCCCGCCCCTTCACTGCTACTAGGTCCTCTCTCTCCCTGCTCCATGAGCTTTATCAAACCTCGTCTTAAAACTATGTATGGTTCCTGCCTTCACTACGTCACTTCTAACATCCCTTTGGGTCATCTGAGTCTTCAACTTCCAATTGTGGCCCTTTGTTTCTATATCCCATCTCTGGAACATCCTGTTTCTCTCCATCTTGTCAATTCTTCGCAGTATTTTATATGTCGTGATCATGTCTCCCCTAACCCTCCTGTCCTCCAGTGTCGTAAGGCTGATTTGCCTTAACCTTTCTTCGTAGGACAATCCTCTTAATTCTGAGACTAGTCTTGTTGCAAACTTTTGCACTTTTTCTAATTTCTTGACGTGCTTGACCAGGTGTGGATTCCAAACTGGTGCTGCATACTCCAATATGGGCCTGAGGTATATGATGTGCAGAGTCTTGAACGATTCCTTACTGATATATCGGTACTCTATTCTTAAGTTCGCCATGCTCCCATATGCTGCATCAGTTATCTGGTTGATGTGCGCCTCGGGAAATGTGTTATACTCACCCCAAGATATTTTTTCTTGAGTGAGGTTTGCAGTCTTTGGCCACCTAGGATACTCTGTCTGCGGTATTCTTTGCCCTTCCCCGATCTTCATGACTTTGCATTTGGCGAGGTTAGATTAAAGGAGCCAGTTGCTGGACCAGGCTTGTAGTCTGTCCAGGTCTCTTTGTTGTCCTGCCTGATCCTCATCCGATTTAATTCTCCTCATTAACTTCACATCATCTGCAAACAGTGACACTTCTGAGTCTATTCCTTCCGTCATGTCATTCACATGTACCAAAAACAGCAGAGGTCCTAGGTCTGACTCCAGTGGAACACCATTCGTCATAGACGCCCACTCTGACACCTTGTCAGGTACCATGACTCGTTGTTGCCTCCCTGTCAGATATTCTCTGATCCATTGCAGTGCCTTTCCAGTTATAGGTGCCTGATCCTATAGCTTTTGCATTAACTTCTTGTGAGGAACTGTGTCGAAGGCCGTGTTGCAGTCCAAGAAAATATAATCTATCCACCCCTCTCTCTCGTGTCTTACTTACGTTACCTTTTCATAAAACTCCAGTAGGTTTGTGACACAGGATTTTCCTTCCTTGAAACCGTGCTGGTTGTCGTTTATAAGCTTGTTTCTTTCTAGGTGCTTCACCACTCTCCTCCTGATAATCTCCATCACTTTGCATACTATATACATCAGTGACACAGGTCTGTAGTTTAATGCCTCGTGGCTGTCTCCTTTCTTAAAAACTGGGAATACATTTACCATCTTCCATACCTCAGGTAGTTGCCCAGTTTCAATGGATGTGTTGAAGATTTTTGTTAGTGGCACATACAGCATCTCTGCTTTCTCTCTAAGGACCCACCGCCTTTGAAGTATCAAGTTCACATAGCAGCTTCTTGACCTCCTCCTTGGTTGTGTGTATTTCATCCAGCACTTGTTGGTGTACCTCCCTATTCTGACTTCCTGGAGTCTTCTTGTCTCCACTGTAAATACTTCTTTAAATCTCATGTTGAGCTCCTTGCATACTTCTTGGTTATTTCTTGTGAACTCCCCACCTTCCTTCCTCAGTTTGATTACATGGTCCTTGAATGTTGTCTTCTTCCTGATGTGGCTATACAACAACTTCGGGTCAGACTTAACTTTCGATGCTATGTCATTATCGTATTGTCCCTGAGCATCCCTTCTTATCTGAGCTTATTCGTTTCTGGCTCTTCGATTAATCTCTTTATTTTCCAGGATCCTTTGTCTTCTGTACTTTTTCCATTTTCTAGTGCACTTAGTTTTTGCTCCCTACACTTTTGGGTGAACCAAAGACTCATTCGGGTCTTCTCATTATTTCTGTTGCCCTTGGGAACAAACCTCTCGTCTGCCTCCTTGCATTTTGTTCTCACATAGTCGATCATTTCTTTTACTGGTTTTCTTGCCAAATTCCCAGTGAACGTCTTGCAGAAGTTCCTCATGCCTATGTAGTCCCTCCTTTAGTAGTTTGGCTTCGCCAGTCCTATTCCTGCTGCCCTCTCCACTTGTAGCTCAACTATGCATTCAAAGCTCAGAACCACATGATCACCAGCTCCAAGGGGCCTTTCATACGTGATATCCTCGATGTCCGAACTACTCAAGGTGAATACTGGGTCCAGTCTTGCTGGTTCATCCTCGCCTCTGTCTCTGGTAGTGTCCCTAACATGTTGATGCATGAGGTTTTCCAGTACCACATCCATCATCTTGGCTCTTCATGTTTCGGGACCTCCCCTTCCCATGAGGCTCCATGCTTTCCCAGTCAATCTCCTTGTCACTGAAATCACCCATAACTAGTAACTTTGCTCTACCCATGTGAGCTCTTCTGACCACCTCGGCTAGTGTGTCCACCATAGCTCTGATGCTCTCTTCGTATTCTTCCCCTGGCCTCCTGCAGCTCTGTGGCAGGTTGTACATCACTACAATTACCACTTTAGAGCCCCCAGACTGGATTGTTCCTATACACAAATAATCAGCACATAGAAGAGAGGAGCTTACGACGACGTTTCGGTCTGACTTGGACCATTTACAAAGTCACACTGTGTATTGTTTCATTCACGGTATTGTGTTTTTTTTATTTATGGATTGTTCCTACTGTGTAGTCCCTTTCGCCCATTCCATCCATTCCTTCCATGTGTCTGTGTGTGTGTTACCTGGAGGTTACCTGGAGGTATTCCGGGGATCAACGCCCCCGCGGCCCGGTCCATGACCAGGCCTCCCGATGGATTAGGGCCTGATCAACCAGGCTGTTACTGCTGGCCGCACGCAGTCCAACGTACAAGCCACAGCCCGGCTGATCCGGCACTGACTTTAGGTATCTGTCCAGCTCTCTCTTGAAGGCAGCCAGGGGTTTATTGGCAATTCCCCTAATGCTTGATGGGAGGCTGTTGAACAGTCTTGGGCTCCGGACACTTATGGTGTTTTCCCTTAGTGTACCAATGGCGCCCCTACTTTTTATTGGGGGCGTTTTGCATATATATATATATATATATATATATATATATATATATATATATATATATATATATATATATATATATATATATATATATATATATATATATATATATATATATATAATACTATGTGCTTGTTTATGCATTCCTTTACTTACAGAAATACAACAATGAGAGCACACGAGTGCACACAAAAACTCTTTTGCTATGTATGGCTTTTCCTGTCTCCTAATATCGTTTTATTTTTCCCCTATAATCTACCTTGTCCATAATTACTATCGCATTTGCTTTGTCTGCTTTAGTAAGGTGAAGAGTAGGATCTTTCCTTAATTCAATGCGATATTAATTATGGACAAGGTAGATTATAGGGGGAAAATAAACACGATATTAGGACACAGGGGAACTGACGTGTCCCTTAACTTCAACGAGTTACTTGAATATCTAAATCTAATAAGTAGAGGAACAAGAAGGGAAAATAACATATAATCCTGAAGGAAAAAACACTCGTGGCACTAGACAATGTGGATACGGATAGACTGTTTAAAATGCTTCGAACTAAAAACATAAGAAAGGAGCAACACTGCAGAAGGGCCACTGGTCCATACTAAGCAGGTCTTTCTAAAACCCAAGCCCACCAACAACATTCGATATATTTTTTGTTGTTGCCTCAGGGGTAACAACTGGCCTCAGGAGGCAGTGTCTCACGTCGGGCTGCGGGGGCGGTGTCCCCTAGAATCGACTAGAGGAATCGAATCGATTACAGACCGGGCTGCGAGGGTACAACACTCAAAACCTGACACAGGTATGGAATGAACCACTAGATGAAGCAATAGTGGAGGTGAACACCATGCGCAGTTTCAAGAGTAGCTATGATTGGCACAGGCGTGAAATCGTGGAATCAGTAAAACAAGTCCCATGTAAATATAGACACATCCACTTAATATGCGTGATTTCAGGTATGTCTTAATAGGCTGGTATACAAGCATGTCCACACTTGTATTTTCCATGTGTACCACTCACCCTCATCTTTTATACACCCTCATCCCTTATACACCTTCATCCCTTATACACCGTCACCCCTTACACATCTTCAACGCTTGTACACCCTCACCCCTCATACACCCTCACCTCTTATACACCCTCACCCCGTTTCCCTGACAGCCTTCCCTGGGGCGTGGATGCGGGCATCTATACCCCTCGCCTCCTGCACTAACCCTACCCTCTGGACTCCCTCACCCCCATCCCCTGGGTGTCTCCCCTGGGGCTGGGATGCTGGTGGGGGGAGGAGGGATGAGGGGAGGGGTCCGGCACCTCGTAGTGCCTGGGGCGGGAAGCATCGATCCCTGGAACGCTGGAAGCTCCCGGCTACCAGTGAGCGCAATAATGAGCCCACCGCCAGGGGCTCTAACTCTCCCCCCCCCACCCTTTCTAACCTTGCCCCTTTCCCCTCTCCTAACGCCCCTCTATCCATTTCCCCTTCCTTCCATCTCTTTTCCCCTTATCTCCCTCAATTACTCCCTTCTCCATGTTTTAACCAGGGAATAAACGCGCTTTACACTCAATTAAACTTCAGGCGTTGATGACTGCCGTTGATGACGTTAACGGCAGTCTCTGTTGTTGACGCAACGTTTTCTTTATCGATACCGTTACCGTTTTCTTTGTCGATACTGTTGCTGTTTAATTTTCAATACAGCTGCTGTTTTATTTGTTAAATACTGTTGCTCTTTTGTATATCAATATTGATGTTGTATTTCTCAATATTGTTGCTGTTGTATTTGTCAATATTGTTGCTGCTTTATTTGTCAACATTGTTGCTGTTTTATTTCTAAATACCGGTAACGTTTTCTTTGTCGATACTGTTGCTGTTTTATTTGTCAATGATGTTTGCATTATTGAAACTGTTACCGTTTCCTTTGTTGACACTGTCCCTGGAGGCTACCTGGAGTCGCTTCGGGAGGTCACCGCCCTCGCGGCCCGGTCCCAGACCAGGCCTCCTGGTTACTGTCTTATTCGATCAAGCTGTAAAGTGCCCGTCGCCTGCAGTCCAACGTATGCACCACAACCCGGTTAATCAGGAACTGTTCTGAGGACTGTCGAATTCCCTCTTGAAGACAGTGAAGTTTGTTGGTGATCGATCTTAAGCATGGAGTGTTGAAGAGTCGTGGTCTCTTAACACTTACTGAGTTCTCTCTTAGTGTACTCGTTCCTCCCTGCTTTTCACTGGAGGTATCCTGCACCGTCTGCCAAGCCTCTTGTGTTCATATGTAGTAATTTCGGGATGCAGGTTTGGGACCAATCTCTCCAGTATCTTCCGGGTATAAATAATGATGTAATCCCTCCAGTACCTTCCGGATGCAAATAATGACGTATCTTTTTCCTCTACTTGTCAAGGAGTACGATTCTAGGAACTTAAAGTGCTCCCAGTAATTTAGGTGCTCGACTGAGTTTATACTCAGTCAAACACCTTATGTATTTACCAGCCCTGCAATTTCTCCCCCCTTGAGGGGGCGTTGGGCCGTTAGCACACAGTACTATTCCAGCCAGGAGAGAACGAGTGATCTGAAGAGTATGGTCATCGCCTTGCCATCTCTTGATCTCAAAGTTCTAGTTATCCAGCCTATCATTTTCCTTGTCTTGCGATAATATTGTTCTGTTCTTTCAACGTGAGATCTTGTAACGTGTGTGAACGTGGTCGTGTACACGTGTCAGCATGGTCGTGTACACGTGTCAGCATGGTCGTGTACACGTGTCAGCATGGTCGTGTACACGTGTCAGCATGGTCGTGTACACGTGTCAGCATGGTCGTGTACACGTGTCAGCATGGTCGTGTACACGTGTCAGCATGGTCGTGCACACGTGTCAGCATGGTAGTGTACACGTGTCAGCATGGTCTTGTACACGTGTCAGCATGGTCGTGTACACGTGTCAGCATGGTCGTGTACACGTGTCAGCATGGTCGTGCACACGTGTCAGCATGGTCGTGCACACGTGTCAGCATGGTCGTGTACACGTATCAGCATGGTCGTGCACACGTGTCAGCATAGTCGTGTACACGTGTCAGCATGGTCGTGTACACGTGTCAGCATGGTCGTGTACACGTGTCAGCATGGTCGTGTACACGTGTCAGCATGGTCGTGTACACGTGTCAGCATGGTCGTGTACACGTGTCAGCATGGTCGTGTACACGTGTCAGCATGGTCGTGTACACGTGTCAGCATGGTCGTGTACACGTGTCAGCATGGTCGTGTACACGTGTCAGCATGGTCGTGTACACGTGTCAGCATGGTCATGTACACGTGTCAGCATGGTCGTGTACACGTGTCAGCATGGTCGTGTACACGTGCCAGCATGGTCGTGTACACGTGCCAGCATGGTCGTGTACACGTGTCAGCATGGTCGTGTACACGTGTCAGCATGGTCGTGTACACGTGTCAGCATGGTCGTGTACACGTGTCAGCATGGTCGTCTACACGTGTCAGCATGGTCGCATACACGTGTCAGCATGGTCGTGTACACGTGTCAGCATGGTCATGCACACGTGTCAGCATGGTCGTGTATATGTGTCAGCATGGTCGTGTACACGTGTCAGCATGGTCGTGTACACGTGTCAGCATGGTCGTGTACACGTGTCAGCATGGTCGTCTACACGTGTCAGCATGGTCGTCTACACGTGTCAGCATGGTCGCATACGTGTCAGCATGGTCGTGTACATGTGTCAGCATGGTCGTGTACACGTGTCAGCATGGTCGTGTACACGTGTCAGCATGGTCGTGTACACGTGTCAGCATGGTCATGCACACGTGTGTCAGCATGGTCGTGTACACGTGTCAGTATGGTCGTGTACACGTGTCAGCATGGTCATGCACACGTGTCAGCATGGTCATGCACACGTGTGTCAGCATGGTCGTGTACACGTGTCAGCATGGTCATGCACACGTGTGTCAGCATGGTCGTGTACACGTGTCAGCATGGTCATGCACACGTGTGTCAGCATGGTCGTGTACACGTGTCAGCATGGTCATGCACACGTGTCAGCATGGTCGTGTACACGTGTCAGCATGGTCATGTACACGTGTCAGAATGGTCTTGTACACGTGTCAGCATGGTCGCATACACGTGTCAGCATGGTCATGCACACGTGTCAGCATGGTCATGCACACGTGTGTCAGCATGACCTGATAAAGCTCTATACAGAACAAAAGGTTTACCCAAGAAAGACTTACTACAGAACGTGTCTTCACTATCGTTGGCTGTACGTCACTTGGAGCCATTGTTGTGAAATTCTTCGTTGCACCATTAACTTTGTTATTATGATTCAGTGGATTGCTTCGCAGTGGCAAGTTTCTAATACTTTACGAATGCCACAACCTGTTGCAAGACTCCTGCAGGTCGTGTTCATCAATAATTTCTTCCCGACGAAGGTATGAAAACTCGACACAGATTTCGACAAACTTTGCGTTTTTTTTTATCCATTAAATTATTCAAAGATGTGTTGCTTTGAATATGATAATAGAGTACAATACCGACAAGTTGATAAGACTCATGTGCAACAGTTAAGTATCTTTATTCAGAAACGTTTCGCCTGCACAGTCGAGTACAGTGGGACTGACCACCTCAAAATTACGTCTTCAAGGGTGATGGACTGATTACATTATCTTTACATCTGTACTTCTTCTGCTGCCTCCTGATGACTGTGCTAACTAAACTCTTCACTAACTAGCACGTTATTTTAACTAATGTTTATATGAGGGTAAACATTTACCTAGTATACATGTACATTCAATTTGTCCCGTGTGTTAGCCGACTCTCGTGGGTCGCAGCCTGGGGAAGAGAAGCAAAGGATCTCAACGGACATAATCTATACTGACTGTCTGTCTTGGGTTATTATGGGTTACTAACCTCAGGGTTAATAATCCCAACAAAAATCTTTAATAATAATAATAACTTTTATTTCTACAGATACGTAAACTTATACAGACCATAGCTGACATCAGTGGCATACGATATAGAAAGCTCCTTGTTATGCAGAGCATTTCGGGCAAATTAGGTCAATTTTGTCCCCAGGACGCGACCCACACCAGTCGACTAACACCCAGGTACCTTTTTTAGTGATGGGTGAACATGGACCTCAGGTGTCTTAAGGAAACACGTACTAATGTTTCCACCAGTACCGGGGATCGAACCACGGACCTCAGTGTGTGAGCTGAGTGCTACTATATCAGAAAGCAAAAATTTTTATATAAGCAGAAAAATGACAAGGTTTTGAGCAGAGTTCTGCATCTGCAGTGTGTCCAGGGGTGAGCGACGATGGTCATGTGGAACCCATGAAGTGTGTGACACGTTTAAAAACATATAAACTTATTCAGTCTTGTCCCCTCAAGGAAGGTTCCTTGATGTTGGTGAGGGGCTCTTGATTTAGGGAATTGGATCTGTGCTCCAGTTCCCCGAATTAAGCCTGAATGCCTTCCACCCCCCCCCCCCCAGGCGCTGTATAATCCTCCGGGTTTAGCGCTTCCCCCTTGATTATAATAATAATAATAAACTTATTCAGTCTTGTAGTACGATGGTTATGGTGTCACTTTACATCATCACCGAGGATGTTGCCATGCCCAACTTTCTGCACATTTATTTATTTTTTTCATTTCGTTATTTATTAACGATCTTGATGCAATAAATGGTTTAAAAAAAACCGACAAGTTGAAGACTGAGACACTTCTACAACATATGGGAATCTTTATTGAGGAAACGTTACATCCTTCTGATTCGTACTAGACTGATGAAGCCACTGTGTGGCGAAACGTTTCCTCAATAAAGATTCCCAAATGTTGCATAAGTGTCTCAATCTTCGATCCTGATTCAACTTTTTCGTAGTATACTGTCATATCCCCGGAGTCTGCGGTAAAAATGTGAACGAAATCGTACAATGGGGTAAGAAGATAATCGGCTTGAACACCCCCTTAATATTGGAATTTATTACCAACTAAAAGTCTCGACATAAAAAGTGCTTTAACGTGACCTCATTAAAAAATAAAAGTTAACCTAAATGGTCATAATCTTCGATATACTTTTGATGAGTTTCGAGTTTTTCTACTCCCGGAGCCCGGCCTTGGGCCAGCCTCCTTTGGTGCTGCTGGCGGCCCGCAGCCCCACCCACCTAATCACAGCTTGGTTGACCTGACCCTGGCGAAGATACTTGGTCCAGTTTCCCCTTGAAGACTTCTCCACTTGTGCCAGCATCCAACAAAGGTATCTGATTCCACCTGAATGCCCCTGAATATAAGACATAGTGCAAAATCAGTAGAACAATAAGAACACACAGCAGACACGTAGGAAAATGTAGAAAAACGCGGAGGATTTAAGCGACTTAAATCCTCCGCGTTTTCTACGTTTTTTCCCACGGATATTGAACTCAGTCGCGAGGTTCTTGAAGCAAGCAGTAGTAAGAAGTGTTTTAAAAGCCAAAGAGATATTAATGGAAAGTATCGCAAAGTGAGACAGTGAGGTGGCAAACTGGATAAGTATCTTCGCCAGTTGCGAGATCAAGCAGGATGTGAATGATATGTGGGTCAGCGGGCCACCAGCAGCAACAGCCTGGTTGACTAGGCAAGCAGCAGATGAGCCTGGCCCAAGGCCGGGCTCGGGGAGTAGAAAAAATCTCGGAGCTCATCAACAAAGATATATCAAAGGTATCTGCGATTTACAATCTAATTTACAATTTACAGTTACACGAGAGTCACAAAGACAAACAAAAAATATAGGAAGAATAAAGAGGCACAATACCGTGACTTGAACAATACACAAATAACCCGCACTTGGGAGAATGAAACATATGACAACGTTCCGGTCCGACTTGGACCAGTTAATGGTCCAAGTCGGACCGAAACGTCGCCGTAAGTTTCCTTCTCCTATGTGCAGGTTGTGTATAAGAAAGACAGGGTTGTGTGGATTGCATCCTGGACTACAAGAAGCATCTGATACAGTACCACACAGAGTTCTAGTGGGTCAGGAAGGAGTAGTTTAGCTTACCTTCATGTACAGTAGAAGACCCTCTGGGGTTGAACGTGAAAGATGTCAGAGATTAAAAATAGGTTTGTGAGAGGCGCGTCTTGAGGGGAGAGAAAGCGACAGGGCTTAACCCAGCTACTAGGCAGGCCAGGCAGGGTTAAGGCAGAGTGCTCAAGTGGGTCAGGAAGGCATCAACGTAAAGCAGTGTGTTCCAGTGGGTCAGGGAGGTACCTGAATGTAAGTCAGAGTGTTCCAGTGGGTCAGGGAGGTACCTGAATGTAAGGCAGAGTGTTCCAGTGGGTCAGGGAGATACCTGAATGTAAGGCAGAGTGTTCCAGTGGGTCAGGGAGGTACCTGAATGTAAGTCAGAGTGTTCTAGTGGGTCAGGAAGGTACCTGAATGTAAGTCAGAGTGCTTCAGTGAGTCAGGGAGGTACCTGAATGTAAGATACCAGAGTAACAGTAGGGAGTGAGATATTAGAATGAGGAGTAATAAGTGAGATCCTGCAGGGTTAGTATTAGGCCCGCTACTGTTACTAATATACGTGAACTATCTACCAGAATGAATCGAGTCTTGTGTCAATGACTGCTGACGAGCCAAAGGATGTGGAGGCATGCTTAATACCAGCTTCAAGAGCATATATAATAAGTTGAAGAATGAGACACTTGTGCAACACTTGGGGAATCTTTACTGTGAAGACGTTTCGCCAGCCAGTGGCGAAACGCCTCCAGATGTTACACATGTGTCTCATTCTTCAATTTGTCGGTTTTGTAAACCATTTACATCACGTAAACAATAAGCACCGGGAGCTAAACATCAATGATGGTGATCAAATGAGTCTAAGACTCATATCTCGGTGAGTATAATTCGGCGAGTATATAGTATATATCCCAGGAGATGCACATCTCTCACTGTATAAATACACGCTGAGAGCTCTCTTTTATCACTAATTTAATAATTAAATTATTCTTGCCTGGTGGACCACAGGTGTGATGCAGTCTTAATGACCTTATGGCAGTCGACAGGTTATAAACGTAATAACCCAAGTCTATATGAAATGGTTATATTCGTAACCATAATTTTTAAAGGGATGTACCGGTAAGCCAGCGGAAGGCCTCGGTCAGATGACGAAAAGTTCCAGCGGCGGGTCATATGACTCAGACCCGAGTCTACATGGAGGGTATTCCAGGGATCAACGCCCCCGAGGCCCGGTCCACGGCCAGGCCTCCCGGTGGATCAGGACCTGATCAACCAGGCTGTTACTGCTGGCCGACCTAACCCAACCAACCATTAGAACAACATTCATCCCTTACACTTTAAGGCGTGCCTCACAGATATGTACCACTTCCCTACACTTTTTCCTACACCCCATGCCCCACTCCATCACACCTCCCATACCCCTCCCTTCCCCCACAATACCCTCCAGAGAACTACCCAGGCAAAATACTCGATAATTTTTATGACCTTAATAATACACTTGAACAAAACTGTCGTATAACGTCAAGTGTTTGTGCAGGCCGGGGGCGAGCCACCTCCTTTGCCTTGCCTCCTAACAAAAGCTCCTCTGCAGAAACATGGACACTTTTAAACCCAGCCCGGACTCACCAGCGGGGAGGGGCTCGCTGTTTTGAATGTCCTGCGTCAAGCCCACTGAGAATATACCGCATATGTGACCACTAATGAGGTATGCCGTATACTTGGTATACTCCCTTCCCAGCCTCCAACATTACCTCCGGTGTGCAAATCTCTTCTAGACAATATCTGCACATTTTGCAGGATGGAATGCCGTAATAGCTGATGGAGTAATTTAAATAGCATTATTGATCCGTAACCAAAACACGTACCAGTGTCCGCATGCACAGAAACTACCTGAGGTTGTGTGATGTAGAGAGGTTGTGTTAGTGGAAGCCGAGGCCAGGTGAGGGGAGTGGGAGAGGTTGTGTTGCCGCTGGCCTCAGGCCTGGCCACAGGAACTCTGTTAAAGAGACCAAGAGAGATGCCAGCTAGCACAAGTTTTATCCTTGTTGTATCCCCCTTCACAGGGAGGGGGGGGGGAGGGAGGGAGCTCTTCATGCTGATGAAGGACATCTCATTCAATTAATATGAACAATCCTTTTCCTTCCACTATGACCCCTACGAGTTTAGCGAGTCCCCATGATAATAAAAATAATAATAAATATAATAATGTATTTATATATAAATAATAATAATAACAATAACAATAAGAAGAAGAACAAGAAGAAGAAAAAGAAAAGATGAAAAACGACAATAATAATAATAATAATAATAATAATAATAATAATAATAATAATAATAATAATAACGCTCTTGAAGCTCACCCTTTCTCAGATGGTAGAGGTATTTACCCTCTCTCTCTCTCTCTCTCTTTCCCTCTCCCACTCTCTTACACACAAAATAGCTCGTTTACATGCTGTCATGCCTAGTTTTCTTCCCCTGTTAAGAGAGGGAATTTTTTCCTTCCTGCAATGTTGCAAGTTCTGTTTACTTCCTCAGTGTGAGGAGACACAGTGGTTACTACTGTATCTTCACTGTTGTTTACTATATTTTCCTCTATAGTTACTGTATTCTCACTGTTGGTTACTGAATTCTCACTGTTGGTTACTGAATTCTCACTGTTGGTTACTGAATTCTCACTGTTGGTTACTGAATTCTCACTGTTGGTTACTGAATTCTCACTGTTGGTTACTGAATTCTCACTGTTGGTTATTGTATTCTCCTCTTAATGGTTACTGTAGTCTCAATCTTGCCTACTGTACTCTCATGTTTGGTTACTGTGTTCTTAAAGGGGTTGATAAGCTCTAATTCCTGGTCCTGACTCTTAATTTTCGAGACAAAAAACTACTCATGGAGCAGAGAGTGGACCTAGTAGCGGCCAACGAAGAGGCTGGGCCAGGAACTGTGAACTGACCCATGCAACCACAGACAGGTGAGTACACACACACACACACACACATACACACACACACACACACACACACACACACACACACACACACACACACACACACACACACACACACACACACACACACACACACACACAAACGTAAGAATGTCCATGGCAACCCTAATCTAACAGCCTTTCCTGCCATTATTCACCGTATGCTTAAATCAGTATCTTAATATGCAGAACCAGTGTTGAGCCTATTGCATGAGGTGTGAGGTGAAATCATCCTGCGTTATTGAGAGTGTGACTGAAACAGGTTTAAGTTAAAAACATCTAAGGACGCGGAGGGTCATTCCTTCGTTGCTTAAATGACGTGGAGAAATTTAAAGGTGAGATATGGCAAACTTGAGGGTAAGATATAGTAAACTTAAGGGTGAGATGTGATATAAAATACCGACAAATGTGAAATAAGACACATGGGCTAGATTAAGATATTTTTATGAGGAAATTATCCACAAATAACCCGACAATAGGTCCAAGTCGGACAGAAACGTCACCGTAAATGAGGAAACGTTCTGCGACTAATGGTGCATTTGTGGCGAAAGGTTTCATCATTATAATATCAAATACAATGCATGTGTTTTGTTTCAGAGGGGAAACTAGTGAAATTTATTTTTTACAAGGTGTGAACCTGTTACAACTGCGTCCGGCGGACACACTGAAGAAAAGGTGCAAAGTTTCGCGCCAGGCACAGCTTGATAGGTCTCTACGTAGAGCGAAAAGTGTCGTAATAAAAGCTTGCTCTGCACCTGTCTCTCTTCTTCAGGGGATAAACCAGGAAAAAAACCACGGTTACATGATGTTCCAGTGAGAGGGTCATCTCACGACTGACATCAGCCTCACCAGAGATTATTCCATTACTTGTTGCAAACAAAATGCGGCCACTTATGGTTGGGTCTCGCCTCTGTATATGCGTTACATGGTGGGAACACTCGCTGCACATTGCATGAGTTACATGGTGGGAACATTCGCAGTGAGCTGCTACCCTATCCCAACTTATTCTGTTTGTGGGAACAAAAAGGTACCTATGTTTCCCTGTCATACGCCATCACACAGAATGAGTTTCATACATGATGTAATGAAGACTGTCAGGGCAAGGCTCGGGAAGATGAGTGGGTAGGTGTATGTGATTAAGAGAGGCGGGATAGGAAGGACAGAAGTGAAAAGGGAATGGACAGTGGAATAGGAGAGAGAGAGAGAGAGAGAGAGAGAGAGAGAGAGAGAGAGAGAGAGAGAGAGAGAGAGAGAGAGAGAGAGAGAGAGAGAGAGAGAGAGAGAGAGAGAGAGAGAGAGAAGGATGAACACCCTAAGGCTAGTGTGAGAGAACAGATAAAGGTTGATGTCCTTTCCCAGTCATAGGAAGCCTGAAAGAGAGAGACTGACTTTAGCTAGAAGGAACCTGTTATGATAATACCCTGAAGAACCCCTCGTCCATACACTGTTGGTGGTGATAGTGGTGGTGGTGATGATGGTGGATGTAATGGTGCTACGACTGTTGCAGCTCGTGGTGGTGGTGGTGGTGGTGGTGGTGGTGGTGGTGGTGGTGGTGGCGGTGGTGGTGGTGGTGGTGGTGGTAGTGGTGGTGGTGGTGGTGATGGTGGTGGTGGTGGTGGTGGTGGTGGTGATGGTGGTGGTGGTGGTGGTGGTGGTGGTGGTGGTGGTGGTGGTGGTGGTGGTGATGGTGGTGATGGTGGTGATGGTGTTGGTGGTCGTCGTGTTTCTCCTACAGCTGCTTAGTTTTTGTTGTTGCTGATGATGATCAATATCCCCCCCAGAAATTCCTGACCGATATACACATCTGAGGAGTCTTACTATATAATGATCTTGTTTTTGTAATGTAGTGTGAAACCTCGCCAGGGTAGACCAGTGGAAGTTAAACCACTGAACCAGCCATCATCTGACGAAGACCCGTGTCAGGAGACAAAGTCCTGTTTCCTGACGAACAAAACACTACCACCACCACCCAGTGACTGTCAGCAACACAATGGATAGTGTAGCGGTTTACCTGGATGGCAGGCACTGGCAACTATTTTTGTAGAAAGACACGTTTCGCTCAGTCTACAGCGAAAACGACGCGATAAAGCTCTACACAGAGCAAAACTACATCTATAATAGAGGTCTGGTGTGCAGCAAGTGTCTAGCAAAACACAACGGGGCAGCGTAATCTAGAGCGTGAATGTTAGAGCCTCATTTTCCCTGTATCAAAGACCGGGAACCAGGCATAAAAATACCTTTGTGTTTCTGCGAGTTCGTCGCTTCACACAGAGTGAAGAATTGATCTCATGGGGATTCATTCACTCATTCACACCCGCCGATACATCGTGAATAACGGGGGAGAAAAAAGTGGGCGAGTAATTGTTTCTTTGAGGTGGGAAGAAAGGGGAAAGGGAGGAGGGTGTTATGGGTGTTGTACTTTACACTTTATTTCTTTTGTTTCCCTGCTGCCCCTCGCCACCTTATTTTTCCCCTTGCCTGTGACTTTCTTTACCTCGACTTCTCTAAATCTTTCCCCTCTAGTCTTTCTACCTGGAGGGTGTTCCTGGAGAATGTTCTTGGAGGGTGTTCCTGGAGGGTATTCCCGGAGGGTATTCCTGGAGGGTATTCCTGGAGGGTGTTCCTGGAGGGTATTCCTGGAGGGTATTCCTGGAGGGTGTTCCTGAAGGGTGTTCCTGGAGAATATTCGTGGAAAGTGTTCCTGAAGGATGTTGCTGAAGGGTGTTCCTGGAGGATGTCCCTGAAGGGTGTTCCTGGAAGATGTTCCTTGAGTGTTCTGGAGGGTGTTCCTGGAAGATGTTCCTGGAGTGTGCTCCTGGAGGGTGTTCCTGGAGGGTGCTCCGGGGGTCAACGCCCCTGCGATCCAGTCATTTTTCCCCCTGTCATTTATTTTCACTAGTTCTATTAGTCCCAGATCACTGAACATTCTATCTTCCCACTTACCAAGCGAGATCCTCTCTATAGCCTTTCTTGCTCTCTCTCTCTCTCTCCCTCACATTCGGGTTCTGCTAATTCTAACCACTAATTCTCCACTTTCTTTTTCCCCCTCACCTGTATATAAATTGATAATTAGAGCTTGCCTATTTACCTAGCATGATAGCTCGCCTCAGCTCCCGGTGACCAAAGAGCAGCACCAGCCACTCTTGCGTTCCAAGACACTTTTCCCTCCTTTGTCGTGCACGCTGCTAGAGGCTTTGTCGTGCACGCTGCTAGAGGTTTTGTCGTGCACGCTGCTAGAGGTTTTGTCGTGCACGCTGCTAGAGGTTTTGTCGTGCACGTTGCTAGAGGCTTTGTCGTGCACGCTGCTAGAGGCTTTGTCGTGCACGCTACCAGATGGGAAGCTTTGCCATGCACGCCGCTAGAGGGAAGCTTTGTTGTACACGTGCACATTCTCTGTGCCAGCTGACAATGTCTCTATCACTGTCTGTGTCAGCTGGCAGCTCTCTTGTCTGTGACAGCTGCCAGTGTCTATACTTGTCTGTGTCAGCTGACAGTGTTTCTGTCCTTGTCTGTGTCAGCTGCCAGTGTCCCTATACGTGTCTGTGTCAGCTGCCAGTGTCTATACTTGTCTGTGTCAGCTGACAGTGTTTCTGTCCTTGTCTGTGTCAGCTGGCAGTGTCTCTATACTTGTCTGTGTCAGCTGGCAGTGTCTCTATAAATTAGACACATGTGCAACTCTTGGGTATCTTTATTGAGGAAACGTTTCGCCACACAGTGGCTTCAACAGTCCATACAAAGGAGGATCTTGAAGAACAGGAGGAGAATGAGGTAATCAGTCCCTCTACCTTGAGTCGATGTGGTCAGTCCAAGATTGATGGACTGACCACATCGACTCAAGGTTGAGAGACTGATTACCTCATTCTCCTCCTGTTCTTCAAGTTTCTCCTACGTATG
Organism: Cherax quadricarinatus; assembly: GCF_038502225.1. Classification (NCBI taxonomy): domain Eukaryota; kingdom Metazoa; phylum Arthropoda; class Malacostraca; order Decapoda; family Parastacidae; genus Cherax; species Cherax quadricarinatus. The sequence continues at coordinate 16,086,994 of NC_091341.1, forward strand.
GACTGTTGAAGCCACTGTGTGGCGAAACGTTTCCTCAATAAAGATACCCAAGAGTTGTACATGTGTCTAATTTATCAACATGTCGGTTCTCTGAACCATTCATCTACAGTGTCTCTATACTTGTCTGTGTCAGCTGGGAGTGTCCCTATACTTGTCTGTGTCAGCTGGCAGTGTCCCTATACTTGTCTGTGTCAGCTGGCAATGTCCCTATACTTGTCTGTGTCAGCTGGCAGTGTCCCTATACTTGTCTGTGTCAGCTGGCAGTGTCCCTATACTTGTCTGTGTCAGCTGGCAGTGTCCCTATACTTGTCTGTGTCAGCTGGCAGTGTCCCTATACTTGTCTGTGTCAGCTGGCAGTGTCCCTATACTTGTCTGTGTCAGCTGGCAGTGTCCCTATACTTGTCTGTGTCAGCTGGCAGTGTCCCTATACTTGTCTGTGTCAGCTGGCAGTGTCTCTATACTTGTCTATGTCAGCTGAGTGTCTCTATACTTGTCTATGTCAGCTGACAGCGTCTCTATACTTGTCTATGTCAGCTGACAGTGTTTCTTATTATTTTCTTGTTGATATGTCAGCATTTTTAAGCAGGTCGTTTTCTTTACTTTTCGCGTGTCCATCGTTGCGTTTCCTCTTCAGTGAAGTAATATGTAAGACTTCCATTTCCCTTCTCCACGTGTCCAGAGGGGAATTACCCCTTTTTCCCTTTGTCCTCACGTCAAAAGAGGCATTTACTCTACCCTTTGCATGTCTAAAAAGGAACATTTCCTATCGTACTTCTACATGTCCAAGAGAGCACCTCCTTCCCCAGTTTGCCTTTTACATGTCCAAAAGAGTCATTTCCTCTCCCAATTTGCCATCCCCTTTTGGGATCTATTGATTGTCCCTCTTTAAGGCCATTTTTTACCAGGTAAAGGTAAAGGCTCGTCGACCATTTTGCATCCATGAATTTATAAATGGGGCCGCATGTAAATGAGTGGGCGGCGAATGCTTTCATTTACAGAGGCGGCGTTTACGGGATTTACAGCCTCATGAAGCAGTGTTGTGCACCTCATACGGCTTTACCGCCTGTTTCCATGTACTACTACTACTACCAACAACAACAACAACAACAATAATAATAATAATAATAATAATAATAATAATAATAATAATAATAATAATAATAATAATAATAATAATAATAATAATAATAATATTCTTGGAGGCACTGTGAGAAGTTCCAGTTTCCGAAATTCGTAAAAGAAGGTTGGCACAGTGTCTATACTACATTACCTTCACCACTACTACTACTGATCTACCACCATCACTACCATCACCATGGCTGCCACTAATCCAGACCTACCACAATCACTACCGTAGCTGCTACTACCCCAGCTCTACCACAATCACTACCGTAGCTGCTACTACCCCAGCTCTACCACAATCACTACCGTAGCTGCTACTACCCCAGCTCTACCACAATCACTATCGCAGCTACTACTACCCCAGCTCTACCACAATCACTACCGTAGCTGCTACTACCCCAGCTCTACCACAATCACGATCGCAGCTGCTACTACCCCAGATCTACCACAATCACTACTGTAGCTCCCACTTGCACCTCCCTCCCCACCTCCTCCCACGACAACCAAGCCAAGTCAACAGAGATGAGTATTCCCGTGTCATTCCTTTTATGATTGTGTATTGTGTGTGTGGAGACGCCAGCGGCCCCCACGCCCTCCAGCCCTCAAAGTCAGGGCTCCAGCCCCACCAGACCTGATTATGCTTTTAAGCTAATGAGGTCATACTAGAGTGGCCATCTGGGAGCCCCCGCGCCCAGGCTGTGCCCAGCTATTGTCAGGGGGGCGAGGGCAAATACTGCCAGCTCTCTATGTTGATTTATAAAATGACGGCGTCTCCAGGGAGTGCTTCTAGGAAGGTAGGTGGAGTTGGTGAGTGATGGAGGAAGAAGTGGTGGTGGTGTAGCAGGAGGAGAAGGAGGCTGGAGTTGTTTGAGTGATGAAGTGAAAGGAGGAGGAACAGGCAGCAGTGGTGATGGTGGTGGAGAAAGGGAAGAAAAAAGGGTAGGGGACGAAGAAAAAGGAGTAATGGAGGCAGAAGATGAGTAAGAGAGTAATAATTCAGATGCTGTAGGTATATGGTAAGCTGAATCTGGAGAGGACCAACTCTCTCTTAATACTCAGTGTCGACCAGCCGAGATGCAGGAGTCATCTATGATAAGGGAATGTTGAGGGTGATACAGGTTACTTACCAGCTGTCAACCTAACTTGTCGATAGACTCTTGGCCTGTGTGTGTGTTTAGTATACATACATGACTTTTCCTATAAATACAATCTGTTACGAGAACTGATTTTCTTTCTCTCTTCCTCTGCATCAGTGATCCTCATTTTCTCCATTCCGAAATTTTCATTTTTTTTGCAGTT
>NC_091341.1:16101914-16149414 GCF_038502225.1 Cherax quadricarinatus
CTCTTCTTGAAGGGACACAATAGCAAAGAGGCAAATGCCGACAGCAGCAGCAGTAACAAAAACAACAGCAGCAACAACAGAAACAGTAACAACAGCAGCAGCAGCAGCAGTAACAACAGTAGCAGTACCAACAGCAGCAGCAGTAACAACAACAGAAGCAGTAACAACAACAGCAGCAGCAGCAACAACGGCAACAGCAACAGCAGGAACAACAACAGCAGCGGCATCAGCAACAGCAGCAGCAGTGACGGCAACAACAACAGCAGCAGCAGCAGGAACAACAGCAGCAGCGGCACCAGCAGCAGAAGAGGACCCTTGTGGTGCTGCTGCTCTCTCTTGACCCTTGGCCGAGCCTGCCCGCCCCCTGGTCCGCCCCCTGGTCCGCCTCCTGGACCGCCCCTGGTCCGCCCCTGGCCAAGCTTGTCTCAGGGCGGCGGGTAATCTGACGCCCATCAGTGCCCTAGGTTATATGCCCTCCTCCACCCCACGGCCCTCTCCACTCCTTCCTTCCTCCCTCACTCAGTCACCTTCCTCCCCTCCCTCACCCTCATTCCTCGCCTTGCTTGATTCCTCTCTCTCCCTCTCTCGCTGTCTTCTTCCCTACTTCCTATTCGGAATTCTTCGCTCCCTCCATCCTTCTCTCTCTAACATCCCCCCCTCTCTGTTTTTCTCTCATTTTTTCCTATCTTTCTTTCATTCTCTCACTCTCTCTCTTTTAACATAAAGCCAACAAGCACGTTCTATATCACATAAATTATGTCTCAGGAATGCCACTGAAAGTAATTTAGTGTGTTGCGTACGTTGGGTTGTGGGCGGCGGGCACCCACAGCCTGACTGATCAAGTCAGCAACCAAGAGGCCTGGTCGTGGACCGGGCCGTGGGGACGTTGATCCCCGGAATTCCCTCCAGGTACGAGGCCTAGTCTGGGACCGGGCAGCGGGGGCGCTGACCCCGAGAACATCCTTCCAGTATCCTGTATATCAGTAGCCAGCTGCCACCCTATTCTATACGACAATTAAACAGTGGGAACAGAAGCTGTTTCCCTGTCATATTTCAGCACACGGGGTAGGTTTCCCTGTCATATTTCAGCACACGGGGTAGGTTTCCCTGTCATATTTCAGCACACGGGGTAGGTTTCCCTGTCATATTTCAGCACACGGGGTGAGTTTCCCTGTCATATTTCAGCACACGGGGTGGGTTTCCCTGTCATATTTCAGCACACGGGGTAGGTTTCCCTGTCATATTTCAGCACACGGGGTGAGTTTCCCTGTCATATTTCAGCACACGGGGTGGGTTTCCCTGTCATATTTCAGCACACGGGGTAGGTTTCCCTGTCATATTTCAGCACACGGGGTGAGTTTCCCTGTCATATTTCAGCACACGGGGTGGGTTTCCCTGTCATATTTCAGCACACGGGGTGAGTTTCCGTCATATTTCAGCACACGGGGTGGGTTTCCCTGTCATATTTCAGCACACGGGGTGGGTTTCCCTGTCATATTTCAGCACACGGGGTGGGTTTCCCTGTCATATTTCAGCACACGGGGTGGGTTTCCCTGTCATATTTCAGCACACGGGGTGGGTTTCCCTGTCATATTTCAGCACACGGGGTGGGTTTCCCTGTCATATTTCAGCACACGGGGTGGGTTTCCCTGTCATATTTCAGCACACGGAGTGGGTTTCCCTGTCATATTTCAGCACACGGAGTGGGTTTCCCTGTCATATTTCAGCACACGGGGTGAGTTTCCCTGTCATATTGCAGCACACGTGGTGGGTTTCCCTCTCATATTTCAGCACACGGGGTGGGTTTCTCTGTCATATTTCAGCACACGGGGTGGGTTTCCCTGTCATATTTCAGCACACGGGGTGGGTTTCCCTGTCATATTTCAGCACACGGGGTAGGTTTCCCTGTCATATTTTAGCACACGGGGTGAGTTTCCGTGTCATATTTCAGCACACGGGGTGAGTTTCCCTGTCATATTTCAGCACACGTGGTGGGTTTCCCTGTCATATTTCAGCACACGGGGTGGGTTTCCCTGTCATATTTTAGCACACGGGGTGGGTTTCCCTGTCATATTTCAGCACACGGGGTGGGTTTCCCTGTCATATTTCAACACACGGGGTGAGTTTCCCTGTCATATTTCAGCACACGGGGTGGGTTTCCCTCTCATATTCCCTCACACAAGTTGGGTTTCTCTGTCATATTCCATCACATAGGATATATTTCAATATATACATGTAATGTCGCAATGTGTGAGTCTGAACTGGGGATATCATCACGTATTGCTTGTGTTCACTGTGGAGTGTTTGTAGCCGTTGCTGCAGCTCCATCAGTGGTGTAAAACACCAGGTTTGTCACGCACCGCGAGTGATTAAGAAGAAAGAACATAAGTCACAATACCGTGACTGGAACAATACACAAATAACGGGCACATAGGACAGAGATGCTGTTGACGTTTCTGTCCGACTTGGACCATTTACAAGTCGAACCGAAGCGTCGTCATAAGCGTCGTCTGAGGCAAGAAGAAGGAAAGACGGGCAAGAAAATTACTACTAGAAGGATGGTGCATAAGTTTAGAGAAGTGAGCGGAGATAGAGGAGGCAGCATGAGGCAGGCACTGTGGAAAAGTTAGCTTATGATGATTGAGCAACTTGGGGAGAGATTTAGATTTTGCCCCGAGGGGCGAGTGTATTGTGCAGCGCCACTCATCCTGCGAGTGAACATACCGCCATTAATAGAGAACGTTATACATCAAATAGTTGACACGCCAGTTGTGAAGTCGACTCTATTTCCTGGTTATTTCGTTATCCAGGTATTACTACCTTGACAGATTATACCATCACATAACTGTAGTAAGTCTATCGTATTGTTGTGGTGCATGCACCAGACGGCGGGTGGCGAGCACCAACAACCTGATGATATCTAAAATGGTTATGATTATAACCTTAATTTTTAATGGGCTGGACCAGTAAGCTAGCGGAAGGCCTCGGTCAGATGACCAAAAGCTCCACTGGCGGGTCATCATATGACTAAGACCCGCGCCAGGAAACACTTGTCTTGTTTCTTGACGAATCTAATTTAATACCTAACCTAACAATGTGATCCAACAAGCCAGCAACCAGGAGGTCTGAGATCGGGAACCGGACTGCAAAAGTAGTGACGTGTTTCCATAAGATACCTGCTGTCCCTGTTCATCCATCAGTATTATTATTATTATTATTATAATCAAGGGGGAAGCGCTAAACCCGGAGGATTATACAGCGCCTGGGGGGGGGGGGATGTGGAAGGCATTCAGGCTTAATTCGGGGAACTGGAGCACAGATCCAATTCCCTAAATCAAGAGCCCCTCACCAACATCAAGGAACCTTGCTTGAGGGGTCATCCATCAGTAAAATGGATACCTGTGTGTTAGTCGACTGGTGTGGGTCGCATCCTGGGATAAAATTAACCTAATTTGCTAGAAGTGCTCTGCATAACAAGGGGCTTTCTGTATAGTAGTATGCCACTGATGTCAACCACGCCTGTGTATCTTGTACATGTACTTGTAGAAATAAAGATATTATTATTATTATTATTATTATTATTATTATTATTATTATTATTATTATTATTATTAAGGTATCGAACACCTGCTTCTAGACTGAGGGACTGATTACGTGTTCTTCCATCGTTTCCTGTATATGATTCAGCAAGACTGAGAAACTAATAACCTCAGTTTTCTGTATTGCATTGATGTAGCCACTGATTTGCTAAGTTTTTTTCAAAATAAAGGCACCCAGGTTTTGTACATTTGTGTAATTCATCAATAGATCTGTTAACAGAAGGCGGACAGGTGTTGGAGCATCAGACACATGTGCAACATCTGGGTATCTTTATTACAAATAAAGGTACCCAGTGTCGTGTCGCCATTCAGTGGCTTTATGAATACAATAAACGGACATAATGTGATAAACTACATACAAAAGATGAAGTAATTAGTCTCTCAGTCTTGGAGTTGTGAAAGGCACTGTAGTCTTGAAGGAGCTGCACGTCCTACACCTTTCGCCAGTATATAAGCGCCAAGCTCCATACCGTGCTTCAGGATGGCGAAACGTCTACATATAAAGATACCCAGATATTGCACATGTGTCTAATTCTTCGGTATTTTATACCATTTATGTACAACAGGTCTTGGAGCATATATGTTGACACAGTGATGTTCAATTATGCCCATAACACTCCTGCTTCTCACTGGGTAATTTTACACTTCCTCCCATACCTCTGCTCCCGGTACATTATGGAAGTGTGTAGACTGGGACCTGACCCTCAAGTATCTTCCATGGGTGGGTAGGAGGGCGAGTCGTTGGGGGTGGAGGGGTAAACAAGGTGCTGGAGGTGGGCGAGGTGCTGGAGGTTGGTGGGCGGGGTTCTGGAGGTGGGTGGGCTTGTGAGACTGGGGGGGGGGAGAGAATGGCTGTGTGCACCTGACTGGTCATGCTCCACCTGGTGACCTAACAGCCTTCCATCACTGTCTGGAAACTCTTCTGCTCTCCTCATACCCCCGCTCCACTCCACTCCACCAGAGGAGGAGGTGAGTTTTGGTGGAGGTGGAGTTAGTGGTGGTGCAGTTGGTGGAGCAGGGAGGGCGGCCCTGGAGGTGGAGGGAGGGCGGCCCTGGGGTTACAGTAAGTGTGCCGCCCGGCCGGCCGGCTAGCCCCGCCCGGGGCCAGACGGGACACACAACACTCGCCCTTACCTGCGACCCCGCCGGCCATCTTTGGGGGGGCTTGGTGGGGGGGGTGATGCTGCCGCAGGCGGCACTAACGAGCAGTGTGCACCGCCAGCGGCCGCCCACACTTCCCACCGGGGTCAGCTATGTGACCTCCGCCCGGCGGGGTCGCCTTGCTTTGACCCTACACTGGTGCAGGTCAACTGGTGGGAAGAGAAAAGATGACGGTGGGGGGACGCGATGGCGGCGGCGGCGGCGGCGACAACAGCGGTGATTGTGGCTGCACCAGCTGACCACTGACACTTGTGGTCGTCAGAAACACACACACACAGGTGAGAGGCATGGTGTCATCTACAACAGCCAACCTGCGTTTGTATCATTATTATATCCACAGGAGAGTGCTAAATTCAGAAGGGTTATACAACACCTGGAGAATAGGAGGCTATTAGATTCGACCCAAGGGAGAGTAGCTCCAATTCCTTGCATCAAGAACCCTTCACAATCAAGGTGTGAGGGGGAATCTCAGGCCTGATCATAAAATAAGCTGTTATAAACCTTTATAGCAGGTTATGTCTTATGAGTGTCTTATTAGTCATAGAGAGCAGCCGCTATGTTGATCTATTTTTAAAGAAATCACTACACCTCTATGGTGATCATATTCTGATTAGTTACTTTAAGCTGGCGGCAGAGCAACCTATATAAAAAAAGGGGGGGCAAAGAACTAAAAAGAGGCGAGGCTGTGGAACTTAGGCAGACAGGAGGTGACCCAGGCAGGCCGTAGGGTGCAGATCTTGGGTGTGAAGTCTCAGAGTGATCAGCGGTGATTTGCCAGATACAAGTCTGAGTATCGAACATATTAGGAAGTTAGTGTAGAAGCAGTGTCATCAAGAGTGGTGGGGACTTGCTGGAGTCGACTCCAGGCTGAGGGACTGATCACCTCAATTCTTCTTCTGATCTTCACTAATCCTCTTTGTATTGGACTGATGAAGCCCCTGTGTGGAAAAACGTTTCCACAATAAAGATACTAATTGTTGCACATGTGTCTAATTTGTCAAGGACAGTTTATACTTAAATTGTGTGTAGTCTGTACCTGGGAGGGGGAAACGGGGGCGCTGACCCCCAGAAAATATCTTCCAGGTATCCTTCAGATACCTCTCTCCCCAGTAATTGCTATTATTCCCAGAGTTCCCTCAAGTATTTAATAAATCAGTGTATAACCTCCCTGCAGTATCGTATCAATGACCTTCCCAGTCTTAATGTGTCAAGTAATTATATGTACTATATATTTGGTATTTGTATTAATAAGTCTATTCCATTATTGCATGGCCTGGTTGACCAGGCTAGCACCAGACGAGCCTGGCCCATGGCCGGGCTCCGGGGTACCTGGGTACCTGGAGGGCATTCTGGGGATCAACGCCCCCGGGGCCCGGTCCACGACCAGGCCTCCCGGTGGATCAGGGCCTGATCACCGAGGCTGTTATTGCTGGCCGCACGCAATCCAACGTACGAACCACAGCCCGGCTGATCCGGCACCGTCTTTAGGTATCTGTCCAGCTCCCTCTTGAAGACAACCAGGGGTCTTCCCGTAATGCCCCTTATTGCTGGTGGGAGGCTGTTGAACAGTCTTGGCCCCCGGACACTTATTGCGTTTTCTCCTAGTGTACCAGTGACACCCCTACTTTTCACTGGGGTTATGTTGCATCGCCTGCTAAGTCTTTTGCTTTCGTATGGAGTGATTGCTGTGTGCATATTAGGGACCAGTCCCTCCAGAATCTTCCAGGTGTAGATTATGATATCTCTCTCTCGCCTGCGCTCTAGTGAGTACAAGTCAAGTGCTTCCAGGCGCTCCCAGTAGTTAAGGTGTTTGATGGAACTTATACGTGCAGTAAAGGTTCTCTGTACATTCTCTAGTTCTGCAATTTCACCTGCCTTGAATGGGGATGTTAATGTACAGCAGTATTCCAGCCTAGAGAGAATAAGTGATTTAAAAAGGATCATCATTAACTTACCATCTCTTGTCTTGAATGTTCTCAGTATCCATCCTATCAATTTCCTAGCAGATGTGATAGTGGTATTGTTGTGGTCCTTGAAGGTGAAGTCTTCGGACATTACCACTCCTAGGTCCTTCACATTACTTTTCCGCTCTATTGTGTGATTGGAGTTTTGGGTAGAAATACTCTCAAAACTCATCAAAGGTATATGGTACATCATTTACCATAACTATTTCCATAAAATCTTAAGTGGTCTTTAAACACTAGGATTAGTCTTCCTGAAATACACCGCATATTAGTGGCTTCCTTTTGTGCCCAACATTATTTTATTGGACGTAAACTACATTATCTGTATGCTACAGAAAAGAAATAAATTGATTATTATTATTATTATTATTATTATTATTATTATTATTATTGTTATTAGTATTAAAAATTATATAGCAGTTAAGTGGTAAATAAGAGTGCTGCCTCCAGGGGAGAGTAAGTGGTGGCAAAGGGCTATCGGTTGATTTGAGGAACCGGAAGGTTCAGTGGTAATTAATAAGTTAATAAATGGTTTACTAAAGAGTGAAGACATTGACTCACATCCTTTGGTAATAAGTGGTGAGGCTAAGTTCGCTATCCTCATCCCTGGTGGAGATCTGCTACAGATAATAACATTAAACATCGAAGTGTATTTATGTATATTAATAGCAAGGAATCTACTGCATGAATGATGGTAAATGTGTCTTCTCTCTTTTTTTTTAGAGGGGCAGGGGGTTATCCTACCTCGGTGGGAGATGGCCGTATGCGTTTCAAAAATATGTTGATAACCTTGCAAGTTCCCGAAGTCTATCCTGATAAGTTATAAGTTACAACAGACCCGGGGATTGGACTTCAAGAAAGGTGGGACAGATTATTACTGAAATTTAAACTCCCAGAAAAATCGAAGTTACGAAGCTGGAAGACGGGGTAGAATGAGTGAAAAAACAGCGTAGCATCTAGGCATTAAAAATCGTTCAGGAACGGTTCACGAAAAAGTATGGGTACCTGGGATCAATCTAGGTATCTGGGATCAGTCTGGGTATCTAGGATCACAGTCTGGGTACCTAGGATCAATCTGGGTACCTGGGATCAGTGTGGGTACCTAGGATCACACTCTGGGTACTTGGAATCAATGTGGGTACCCGGGCTCGCAGTCTGGGTACCTGAGATCAATCTACGTATCTGGGATCAGTCTGGGTATCTAGGATCACAGTCTGGGTACCTAGGATCAATCTGGGTACCTGGGATCAGTGTGGGTACCCAGGATCACACTCTGGGTACTTGGAATCAATGTGGGTACCCGGGCTCGCAGTGTGGGTACCTGGGATCAATCTGGGTACCTGGGATCAGTGTGGGTACCTGGGATCAGTCTGGGTACCTAGGATCAGTGTGGGTATCTGAGATCACGGTCGCAGTCTGGATACCTGGGATCACAGTGTGGGTACCTGGGATAGCAGTCTGGGTACCTGGGATCAGTGTGGGTACCTAGGATCACAGCCTGGGTACCTAGGATCAGTGTGGGTGCCTGGGATCAGTCTGAGTATCTGGGATCACAGTCTGGGTACCTGGGATCAAAGTGTGGGTACCTGGGATCAGTGAGGGTACCTGAGATCAATCTAGGTACCTGGGAGTACCTGGGATCACAGTGTGGGTACCTGGGATCAATGTGGGTACTTGGGATCACAGTCTGGGTACCTAAGATCAGTGTGGGTACCTGGGATCACTACCTCACAGCGTTGAAGTCTGTGGTTGGCCTAGTGCCTGCAGGCGGCCGGGTACACCTGATACCTCTCTTGTTATGCTCACCTTGTGGCACCCCCCCCCCTGCTATCTTCCTCCCTGCCCTTCCTCCTTCTTACCTTCACTTACCTACGTCTCTCCCGTACCCTGTATTCTGAATGTCTCTCGGTTCATCTAAAATTTTCCCCTCACTCGTGACACCTGTGAACTCTAAAAACAATAGCCACCGCCACTGCCACCGCCACCGCCACTGCCACCGCCACCGCCACCGCCATCACCACCACTACCCTTCACTCCTGTTATCACCAACACAGGACCGGCCAATGAAGGCTTCACGTAATTTGCAATTTGCATGTTAAATCCAACAAGTTGGTACTAGCTTTGTAGAAGAGGGGAAAGGGGGTGAGAGGGAGAAGAAACTTGGGCTGAATGCAACACCTCTGTCATGGGGCCCCTAGCTGCAGGCTGGCCTCAAAGATTACATTTTTTTATTAAAATCAAACCGGATACATTAAGTGTCCTGCTACTTCATTCTATATCAGTTATCGTATTCCATCATAAAAGATGGGGTCCATTCATAGTGTTGAAATGTTTCAGTCTGAGCTGGAAGGCTTCGGTAGGGCGATGAGGATATCAAGTACTGCATTAAGCTGCAGCAGATATGGGTGTTTCAACGGTTTCACTTCAGGACAGCTGGAGTTATTATTAATTGGAGTTAGACTGGGAGGCCATGGGTGTTAAGTAGTGGTGGATGGGGTGGGGCAGAGCTTGGGTTGGGGGTGATGGGGGAGGATGTGGGCCGCTGTGCTTCTGTAGGTCAATATTTATTTACTTGTAGATGGCATCTCATCTTGCATATGGACAGACGGCTCATGAAAGAGCAAGTCCGTCATGCTATCACTTAAGAGCATTAAACCAGAGGAGCACTGCTACTGGCCTACTGGCCCATGTTAGGCAGGTCTTACACACACTAGTAACTCAGGACTTACTAAGTAGTGATCCTCTATTGCTGAGGTAAAACATAGTCTCGGTAAATTAGTGGATGCGTAACCAGTTATCCCCTGGCAAAGACTTGTGTCAGAAAACGACCTCTTTCCTGGCGAACAAAATACTCCCTCACACTGGCTCATGGACTTGTCCAAACTATTTTTAATGCTACCCAGAGCAGTGGCTTCAGCGACAGTATTTAAATATCACAAGAACTTGAAACTAACCTCGTAGTTGTCAAGGTGTCTCCCTAAGGTTCCACAAGGATTATTAGTCTTACAGTCATGTGAGGATAGGAACGTTAAATACGAAGGGGGTGAGACAACGCTTGGGAAAAGGGAGTCAATCACACTCGATCTAAGGAAAGGGAAGATTAGGCCGATTAAGTGTTTGGACCATGAGTCCCTCACCGGCATCTAGGCACCCCTTTGAGGGTTCCCCTTGTGAACCCTCCTTTGAGGGTTCACAAAGTGGTATTATGTGCTGGTGTCACATAATACAGTACACACCCTCATACTTTACTGTACATGAAGACAGTATTTATTATAAACACTTATGGTCTATCGCATTAAATTCAAAAATTTGTTAAGCAGAACTTGCATTATTTTAAACACTTGGTTGTCTAACTGATATATTATTAAATAAAGGTGCCGCCCGCACGCCTACAGACAACTCAGTGAGCACACATACACACACACACACACACACACACACACACACACACACACACACACACACACACACACACACACTCAAGCAAAGAGGTGTGGAGGAAGGTGTGTGAAGAGTCTGCTGGGCGACTTTTTCACTGTTTACATACGAAACGACGCATGTAAACAGACGATTGCACTGCGCATGTTATCTGTTTAACATATTCGTGGGTACGTCTCGCCAACTACAACAGCCTAGTGGACTGTGTTAGCACCCGTGGTACGCCAGGCGCACCTCGGCCACACCTCAGAAGCTAGCAGTATTGTCTCTTTATGGTAACGAGGCGAGTGACCTGCCTAGCAAGCAGTGACCTGTGCCCACCACACACACGCTCCACTCTTGCTTCATCTATGCAGGAGGCAAAAACTCTGACCTCCATGTTATAATGCAAGCCCACTCTACCCTCCGGGGGTGGGCAGTTCTCTAGGGGTGGGAAGCTCTCTGGAGGTGTGGGAGGGAGGGGAGCATCGTCAAGAAAAAAGCACAGATTGGGGTGACAGTAACCTGTAATATATGGGTGAAAGGGAGAGGGAGTGTGGTAAGAGAATGGTGCCGAGAAAGAAGGGAGCATGACGTGTAAGTAGGTTTATTTAGGTACAGCTCCTGGAGAGCGAAACGTTGTTGTTTATAATATATATCAATGACCTTGATGAGGGAACTACAAGTGATTTGGGCAAATTCGCCGATGACACGAAGTTAGGTAGGATAAATGATTCAAACGTAGATGTCACGGCACTTCAGGAGGATTCAGACAAACTCAATTCGTGGTCAGAAAAGTGGCAGATGCAGTTCAATGTAGATAAATGCAAGGTTATGAAGCTCGGGAGTGCCCATAACCCTTGTACATAAAAGTTAAATAACGTAGAACTTAACTATACAGATTGCGAAGACTTATACCAAGACAGCAATGCCTAAGCGTACGTAATAAGGCAAACAGATTACTGGGATTTATATCAAGAAGTGTAAGCAACAGAATTAGTAACATTATTAGTAACATCATTAGTAAGGCCTCACCTAGATTACGCAGCTTAGTTCTGGTCTCCATATTACAGAATAGATATAAATTCGTTAGAAATTTTTTAGCGAAGAATGACTAAATTAATTCATAACATTAGAAATCTTCCGTATCAAGAAAGACTGAAGTCCCTTAAATTACATTCACTTGTTAGACAAAGAATGAGGGGAGACATGACCGAAGTGTATAAGTGGAAGATGGGGTAATAATTTGCTAGACCTAGTCTTGTCAAATAAGGAAACACTCGTGAATAATCTGGAGATCACTGAAGAGCTTGGCGCAAGTGATCACAAATCCATCACTTTTAGCATTAATTGGGAATGCAAGAATAATGATAATACAGTAAAAATCCCTGATTTTCGTTCTGCCGATTATAATGGACTTAGGGAACACCTGTCTAATCTTGATTGGGGTTATCTAGCTAATGATTTTATTGACGATAATCATACTTATGATTATGAAGGGATCTGCTTTTATGATTGTTTTCTTAATAATGTACACCGTGCCCAGAGTATATACATTCCCCAGAGAGATATTAGGTCTAATAATAACGATCCCAAATGGGTTAACAGGAGGCTAAAGCATCTATTAGGGGAGAAAAGGGGAATTTATAGGCGCATCAGAAGAGGAGAGGTTAACCTTACTGACCAATATGTTCAGCTTAAAAGAGAAGTAAAAAAGGGGATTAGAAAGGCTAAACGTGACTATGAAATTAAAGTTGCTAATGAATCAAAGACTAATCCAAAGGGGTTCTTTCAAGTGTATAGGACGAAGGTGAAGGAAAATGTAGGACCTCTGAAAATTGGGAATGGACAGCTGACGGATAATGAACTGGAAATGGGTTCCTTATTTAAGGACTATTTTTTGTCAGTTTTTACACAGGAAGATGTAAATGAGATTCCAGTAATTATCAATTATTTAGTCTCTGATGAATTTAAGTTAACTAATATTACTGTCACGAGGGACATGGTTATTAAACAGATAGACAAACTGAAGCAAAATAAGTCCCCGGGACCCGATGAGCTGTTTTCCAGGGTACTTAAGGAATGCAAGATGGAGCTTAGTCAGCCATTAACGAGTGTATTCAATGCGTCCATCCTTACCGGTGTTGTGCCAGAGTTGTGGAAGATGGCTAATGTGGTTCCTATATTCAAATCAGGGGATAAGTCCACTCCTTCAAATTACCGTCCAATAAGCCTGACATCTATAGTGGGCAAGTTATTAGAATCAATTATAGCTGACATTATCAGAAGTCACCTTGAAGAGCATAACTTGATAAATGAATCTCAGCATGGATTCACGAGAGGTCGTTCTTGCCTGACAAACTTACTGACGCTCTTCAATAGAACATTTGAGGCAGTTGACAGTGATAAGGAATATGATATTGTTTATTTGCATTTTAGTAAAGCCTTCGATAGAGTACCTCACAAGAGACTCTTAAGAAAAGTGGCAGCTCATGGTATAGGAGGTAAAGTTCTAGCATGGATTGAGGCATGGCTTACCAATAGAAAGCAGAGAGTTACCATTAATGGAGTGAAATCTGAATGGGGATTAGTCACTAGTGGCGTTCCACAAGGATCAGTTTTAGGCCCTCTCTTGTTCATAATTTACATTAATGACCTTGATGAAGGGATTACGAGTGACATGAGTAAGTTTGCTGATGATACAAAGATAGGCCGTATAATTCACTCTGAGGAGGATATCAATGAACTCCAGGACGATTTGGACAAATTAATGTCTTGGTCTGAAAAATGGCAGATGAAGTTCAATGTGGATAAGTGTAAGGTAATGAAAATAACCCTCGAAGCTATAATCTAGGTGAAGTAGAGCTTGGTCATACAGAATGTGAAAAAGACTTGGGAGTCATGGTAAGCAGAAATCTAAAGCCAATACAGCAGTGCCTTAGTGTGCGCAACAAGGCCAACAGATTACTTGGATTTATCTCAAGAAGTATAAATAACAGAAGTCCAAAAGTTATTTTACAGCTCTATACATCACTAGTGAGGCCTCATTTAGATTATGCTGCTCAGTTTTGGTCCCCTTACTACAGGATGGATATAGACTCATTAGAGAACATACAGAGAAGAATGACTAAAATGATTTACTGTGTAAGGAACCTCCCGTATGAAGATAGACTTAAAGCCTTAAATCTCCACTCTCTGGAGAGGCGTAGAATCAGGGGAGATATCATTGAAGTGTATAAGTGGATGACAGGCATAAACAAGGGAGATGTTAATAAGGAATTTATAGGCGTATCAAAAGAGGCGAGGGTCATCTTATGAATCAGTATATTGACATTAAGAGGGACATTAAAAAGGGGATAAGAAAAGCTAAAAGGGACTATGAAATTAAAGTTGCTAGGGATTCTAAAACTAACCCAAAAAGCTTTTCCAGGTCTATAGAACAAAAGTCAGAGATAAGATAGGTCCCCTTAAAAATAACTATGGGCATCTTACTGACAAAGAGAATGAAATGTGCTCGATTTTAAATCATTATTTTCTCTCGGTTTTTACACAGGAAGACACTAATAAAATTCCGGTAATTAATTTTTATAGTGGATCAGAAGAAGATAAATTATGTAACATCACAGTCACTAGTGAAATGGTTGTGAAGCAGATAGACCGACTGAAGCAAAATAAGTCACCGGGTCCTGATGAGGTTTTTTCAAGGGTTCTAAAGGAATGCAAAATGGAAATCTGTAAACCATTAACTAATATTTTTAATTTATCTCTTCAAACAGGTGTAGTGTCTGATATGTGGAAGATGGCTAATGTAATTCCTATTTTTAAAACAGGGGACAAGTCGTTACCGTCAAATTACCGCCCAATAAGCCTGACCTCAATTGTAGGCAAATTACTAGAGTCAATTATAGCTCAAATTATAAGAAGCCATCTCGATAAGCATAGCTTGATCAGTGATACTCAGCATGGATTCACAAGAGGCCGGTCTTGTCTAACTAATTTATTAACTTTCTTCAGTAAAGCTTTTGAGGCTGTTGACCACGATAAAGAATTTGATATTATTTACTTAGATTTTAGTAAGGCATTTGATAGAGTTCCGTACCAAAGACTGTTGAAGAAAGTAGCAGCTCATGGCATTGGAGGAAGGGTGCTCTCGTGGATCGAATCATGGCTCACAGACAGGAAGCAAAGAGTGTCCATAAATGGGGTTAAATCCGAGTGGGGATCAGTAACAAGTGGCGTTCCACAGGGATCAGTCTTGGGCCCGTTGTTGTTTATAATATATATCAATGATCTTGATGAAGGAATTACTAGTGATATGAGCAAATTCGCTGATGACACGAAGATAGGTAGGATAATTGATTCAAACGTAGATGTTAGGGAACTTCAGGAGGATTTAGACAAACTCTACTCTTGGTCAGAAAAGTGGCAGATGCAGTTCAATGTAGATAAATGCAAGGTTCTGAAGCTCGGGAGTGTCCATAACCCTAGCACTTATAAGTTAAATAATGTAGAACTTAGCCATACAGATTGCGAAAAGGACTTGGGGGTTATGGTAAGCAGCAACCTTAAACCAAGACAGCAATGCCTAAGCGTACGTAATAAGGCAAATAGATTACTGGGATTTATATCAAGAAGTATAAGCAACAGAAGTCCAGAGGTCATACTGCAGCTTTATACATCATTAGTAAGGCCTCACCTAGATTATGCAGCTCAATTCTGGTCTCCATATTACAGAATGGACATAAATTCGTTAGAAAACATTCAGCGTAGGATGACTAAATTAATACATGGCATTAGAAATCTTCCTTATGAAGAAAGATTGAAGACTCTTAAGTTACATTCACTTGTTAGACGAAGAATGAGGGGAGACCTGATCGAAGTGTATAAGTGGAAGATAGGTATTAATAAAGGGGATATTAACAAGGTCTTGAGGATATCTCTCCAAGAGAGAACCCGCAATAATGGATTCAAATTAGATAAGTTTAGATTTAGAAAGGATATAGGAAGGTGTTGGTTTGGAAATAGGGCAGTTGATGAGTGGAACAGTCTACCTGGTAGGGGTGTTGAAGCTTGAACCTTGGTAGTTTCAAATTTAGGTTGGACAAATACATGATTAAGAGGGGTTGGATTTGAGTGAGACTTGCATATGAGTAAATAGAATTATCAAAGCTTATTTCCTGGGTAGCATTGAAAATTGGGCTGGGCAAATATTTTGTAAGTGGGATGGATTGTAAAAGACCTGCCTAGTATGGGCTAACAGGCCTGCTGCAGTGTTCCTCTATTCTTATGTAGTTGCACCTGTGTTATTTTACCCAACATAAATACAGGTACATAAATCATCATATATAGCAACATGTGTAAGTTACCTAGGATAACCCAAAAAGTCAGTCAAAGTGACTTATTTTCATCAGGATCCTTGGCATGGTAAGTTAGGTTGACGGGGACAGGAGGCAGCTAGGGGATGGCACTAAGGTACGTTATTCCCCAATAAGTAGCATGTTCCTACCTCACCCAGAAAAAATCGTAAACACTTTTCTGCAACGATTTTCAATTTTACTTTGCAAAAACTGGATAAATCAGCAATGTGCTGCTATGCTATTTAACACTGTAGTAACACAGTAGTAAGCAAAGGTGCCTATGTTTACCCCTGTTATGTTCCAACACGCAGGACAGATCTCATAGTGTTGATGTGTAAACATGGTAGAAATACAGCAATACTCTACGGGATATTTACTCTACATTTCACTAATCAAGCTTCAAGGAATATTCCCACGGTGTAAGACCCATACGGGTTTATTCCTTATTTTCGAATAATAACGATAATGGTACTTATAATATAACAATAACAATAATAACAATAATAGCAACAACAACAATAATAATAATAATAATAATAATAATAATAATAATAATAATAATAATAATAATAAAAATAATAATAATGAATACTCAAGGTGTTCATCGCCCTCACGCATGTAGTCGCAGGTGTGGTACCTGTAGTCGCAGGTGTGGTACCTGTAGTCGCAGGTGTGGTACCTGTAGTCGCAGGTGTGGTACCTGTAGTCGCAGGTGTGGTACCTGTAGTCGCAGGTGTGGTACCTGTAGTCGCAGGTGTGGTACCTGTAGTCGCAGGTGTGGTACCTGTAGTCGCAGGTGTGGTACCTGTAGTCGCAGGTGTGGTACCTGTAGTCGCAGGTGTGGTACCTGTAGTCGCAAGTGTGGTGCTTGTATCAGCGGCGTAACGGTTGTAGCCACAAGTGTGGTGGTTGTAGCCGCAGGTGTGGTGGGTGTAGCCACAGGTGTAGTCGTTGTAGCCGCAGGTGTAGTGTAGTCGCAAGTGTGGTGCTTGTAGCCGCAGGTGTAGTGGGTGTAGCCGTAGGTGTGGTGTTTGTAGCCACAGGTGTAGTGGATGTAGCCGCAGGTGTAGCCATAGGTGTGGTGTTTGTAGCCGCAGGTGTAGTGGGTGTAGCCGCAGGTGTAGTGGGTGTAGCCGCAGGTGTAGCCGAGTGGTAGAGAGCAGGCGGGCGAGAGTCGCAGCCCCGCAGGCTTCACATTTGCATATATATGAACCCAGCTCGTGGAGACGCCGAGCCCCGCCCACACTGCCGCTCGTGCCGCCCACATACCGCCCCATGCCGCCCACACCACCCAGCCGATGAGCCGCGACTTGCCTATACCACCCACAACGTATGTCAGTCCCGTCTTAGAATACGCAACACCAGCTTGGAGCCTTCACCTGCTCAAGCATCCCTGCAAGCTTGAAAAGAGGAAAAGGTTCGCAACCAGACTAGTCCCCGAGCTGTGGGGTACTAGGAGGATGCAATGTGAGTAGAGTGAAGCTGTACCTACCCACTGAGAGGGCAGATGTACACTCTGAAATACTGCTGTTGTTGTTATTATTAATATTATTTTTATTAGTGTTAGTATTAGTAGTAGTAGTAGTAGTATTAGTAGTAGTAGTAGTATTAGTAGTAGTAGTAGTAATATTATTATTTTTCCATGGTTAAAGTTTGCGTAACACAAGAGGCAGAGACAGCACTCTAAACCCACAAATATATATTGGTGTTTACGAAAAAAAATAATTGAGGAATTAACTGACTAGCTCGTTAACAGGGTTTAAAGCCTATCGACTACACAAAGGGTTATTAAGGCTGCATGTAACTTGTTCACCACCAGTCACGGACACTTAGGTTTGTCAGGAAACAGGACAAGTGCCTCCCGTCGCGGGTCTTAGTCATAGGATGACCCGCCACTCACGGACACTTTATTTCCAAATACGGGCCTAAGGGGATTGAAGTTAACGCTAAAGAGTATTATATATATATATATATATATATATATATATATATATATATATATATATATATATATATATATATATATATATATATATAAAACCACTCGACCAATGAGTGGAGTGATGGCATGGGGAAGAGCTAATCCAGCAGGGATCATAGGGAATTTGGGTCAATCAGGTTTGACCCAAGGAAGTAGAGGGTAGATCTCATTCATTGGATCAAGAGCCCTTCACCAGCATGAAAGCAGCTTCCTAGAAGGAAGGGGTGGGCGGGAGAGGTTATACAAGGGTAAGCATACCACGAGTACGGAAGCATATTCACTGTTATAACATGGTACTTAACAGTTGCTGGGGGCATCGCCCCCGCGGCTCAGTCGCAAGACAGGCCTCCTGGATGGCTGCCTGATCACTCAGGTTGTTAGTTCCTTTAACACTCTTCTTTATTATTATGTGAGCCGTTCTGTGTTTATTTTTTTAAATTTAACAAAATTAGATACATCAGATTGTTCTCTTACCCTATTCTATAAGCTAGTTACACAGTAGGAACAAAAACAATCTATGTGGTGCCGGCACTATGGATAGAAAGGAGGCTGTATGTGAGCATACATGTGAAGATGGGACAGTTCATGGTGCTATGGTGGACCATGACAACAACCAACCTATACCTTACCCTCAACTAGCAATCAGGTTAACAGTAGGTGTCATGGGGCTGGTGGGGAGGAACAGTTGAGGTGAGACTACTGTGAGTAGAAGGGTGGGGAGGAGCATGTGAAGTGGGGGTGGTGCAAGAGAACGGGGTGAGGAAGAACAGGTGAGTTGGGGCTGGTGTGACAGAACGGGTGGCGAGGAGCAGGTGAGGTGGAGTGCCACGGGGTCAAGCTGCTCTACTACGACAGGTACATCACTACACTAGTCCCAGAATACCCATTCTCTGCTCTCTTTCTCTAGCTCTCTCCCTCTGCAATAATCGCGGACGGGCGATAAAACATGCAAAATAAAGACAACGTTACCACTCAAAAAATATTAGCTAGAAAAACAGGCAAGCACTAAAAAAAGGGGAACAGACAATATCTGGAGACTTAATTACGTACCTAGTTTCACAACCGCCGCGCCCAACTATCACTATGACGTCTACATAACCTCACTCTTTACGAGCTTCTGCTTGCTCACGTGTGTAGATGCAGTGGCGTATTGAGGATAAGCATTAAGACAAGGACGCGGGCTGCAGCGCAAACTTGTACCGAGACAACGGTCTCTTAAAAGAGACTGATCCATAGTTAAAGCTCTATACAAAGTGAAACGTTGCCCAAATAAAAGTTTATTTTGTAACGTGTGTTTTTGTTTTAATATTTGCCGCTGTACACGTGTACATACAGCTATTGAAAAATGGACAACATAGTATCTGTATTTCAAGAGGACATTCAGGAGGCTCCGACCTACAGGTCCGTATCATTGTTATTCAACTTGTCTAAGGTACTGGAGGAGAATTTCAGGAGCACTTGGAGAGGAGGAACTTCTTCAGTGAATACCAATATTGATACGGAGATGGAAAATACTGTCTGGCGAACCCTCTGGACAGAGATACTGAGATAGAGTAATTATGACAGGGATGAGCGGACGGTATCTGCCTGGGCAGCAAGAAACAATTCCCACAGGTATCCTTCAGAGACGGAGCCACAAAATAGAAGGGCAAGCAAGAGTGAAAGAGAAAGTCATCCGGTGCATCAAGGGGTACACGAAATACAAGACAAATAATGACAAGTTTCGAGGACGACTCCAGACGGAGAGAATGACACGATGGATCCTCTAAGCTTTAGCATTCACATACTGACATAAGTGAGCGTATGTGAATGGCCTACCAGAGGGTACAGAATTCTGTGTCCCTGTTTACAGAGGATACGAAACTATAAAAATATACGAAAAAAACAGAGGGGGGGGGTCTCCAGGTAAACTTCACCATTTTGTAGAGATGGTCAATTAAGTGGCTGCTCTAGTACAATCCGAATAAGCGTTTACTTATACAATTTGTGGAAGGACGGGAAAGACTGGAAACAGGATACGGACTGGGAGGAGCGAAACTATAATCACTGACGAAATAAGATATCGCTAGGGCTCTGGTGGCCTGGTGGTTAACGCTCTCGCTTCACACGGTGAGGGCCTGGGTTCGATTCCCAGCCAGAGTAGAAACATTGGACGTGTTTCTTTCCACCTGTTGTCTATGTTCCCCATCAGTAAAATGGGTACCTGGGTGTTAGTCGACTGGTGTGGGTCGCATCCTGGGACACTGACCTAAGGAGGCCTGGTCACAGACCGGGCCGCGGGGGCGTTGACCCCCGGAACTCTCTCCAGATAAACTCCAGATAGAAGAGCACATCAACTAGATATAAAACTTGGCAGCATCTGTGTCTTGATAAGACACATGTGCGCCACTGGAAATATTTTTATTACTGAAGCGCTTCGGCTGTGCAGCAAGATTGTTCAGTCGAATACAGAGGCGACATTTAAACTGTAGACAGTGGAAGAAGTGGAGAAGCAAGTATCAGGTGCTCAGTCCTTCAGCCTTGAAGAAGTCTTTTAGACATAGTCAATTCATCTTACATATTTCAGAGGAGCATTCACGAGCCTCGATACAGAAACCTTCAGAGCTCTATACACAAATTATGTAAGGAACGCCTTAGAATATGCAGCACCAGCGTGTAACCTCCATTAAAGTGCAGAAGCTTGGTTGAACAGGCAATCAACAAGAAAGCCTGGCCCCAGGTCAGGCTGCGAGGGTAGATAAACTCTCGAAACCGGTCAGAGGTATATCACACACAGTTCAAGAGTCGAAAGGGTGTGAAATATAAAGCGGAGCCAGGAGCCGAGTCTTGACCTATCAAACGCAAACAGTTCAATACACTCACAACAACACACATAAAATAGGAGAGAGAGAGAGAGAGAGAGAGAGAGAGAGAGAGAGAGAGAGAGAGAGAGAGAGAGAGAGAGAGAGAGAGAGAGAGAGAGAGAGAGAGAGAGAGAGAGAGAGAGAAATGAATTATCTTCAGCAATGACCAGAGTGGCTCGGTAAACAAGGAGTCTTCATCTCCATCGACCACTGTATTAACCATGTTGCTTGTGATGATGATGGTGGTGGTGATGGTGACAGTTGTGATGGTGGTGGTGGTGATATTGGTAGTGGTGGTAATGGTACAGCTGCTGTGGGATCCCCTTCCCCTCCACCTTCGCTTAATAGTTGAGGTAGTCTGGCAAGCATATATGTAGTTAGGTAGGCGGGAAGGTAGGTAGGCACTTATGTAGACGGGTAGGAAGGCAAGTACTTAGGCAGTTAGATAAGGAGGCAGGTAGGTGTTCAGACAGGTAAGCATTCAGACGGGCAGGCAGGCAGCTAGCAAGGCAGGCGTCTCAGGTAAGCGAGCCCGTGTCATATTTTAGACTTACATAACTTCAGGAGTTAGGGAACCCAGTGAGAAACCCCACAGTCAGAAACCCCACAGTCAGGAACCCCATAGTCAGGAACCCCACAGTTAGGAACCCCACAGTGAAGAGACGACACTGTGTCTTCTCTTCATTACTGTCAGCTGTACACCTTTGTATTCTGGTAATTGTGTTATTGCAGGAATAAAAAGCAATAGTGCTGTAGTTTAAAAAAAATGGAACCAAAATAAAACTTTATGAAAAAAAAACTCGATAAAACAGTCAAACTTGTGTAAACTACAAGACAAACAATTCAAATGCTCAGAGGCAGGCTAAAGCCGCATCAAATGTCCAATAAAACGCTCCAGAACCTTATTAGACCACACCCTTGCTCAGTGTGTAAAAGTGACGAGGAAAAACTGCACTGAAGCACTGGTTTAAATATGCACGAACGCCAGCCAATGTTGGACCTGTCAAACTAAAGCATAAATGAGGGATGGCGAGACCTTTCAATCCAACGCTCTCCTCTGTGCGCCCCTTCAAGAAAAAAGTGCTCTTATGCCAGTGAAGGGGTCTCGATTCAAGGAACTAGTGGTTCCCTTGTCTTCCTTGGGACAAGCCTAATCACTTTCCATTCCCCAGGTGCTATGGTTGGTTGGTTAATAGGGTTTAAAAACCTATCGACTACATCAGGGTCATTAAGGCTACACATAACCTTTTCACCACCAAACAAGAATAATTTTATCCATAAAACAGGGATTAAAGTAAACTCAGTAGATATACAATGAGAAATACACCTCTCGGTGTATATATCCTGTGAAGCGTTATTTGGCCACTACGTTTAGTGCTTCTCCACAAATAATAATAATAATAATAATAATAATAATAATAATAATAATAATAATAATAATAATAACAATAATAATAATAATAATAACAATAATAATAATAATAATAATAATAATAATAATAATGGGCCTGCTGAACAAGGCCACAAATATGAATGAGAAACCTTTTAATTCCGATGCTCTCCTGCGCTCGGTGTACTCAAAGAAATGCTATTTACCCCTCTCCTTCCCCCCTCCCTTTCCACCCTTTAAACACACAACGTTAATCAAGAATATTTACATGTACCCCATGTTTATTTAGGAATAAAATTATAGCAGAAATAAACTTGGCCATCTACACATGTGATGTTCTAGATTATTATTGTGTATATTATATTTTAAGGGTCATAAAGTGCCTGGGCAATAGAAGGTAGTCAGGTTTGATCTGAAGAAAATAAGAGCATCTCCAATTCCTTGGTTCAAGAACCCTCCGCTGCAACAAGGTACCCCTCCTAACATGAAGTGGTATTCTAGAGTCTCCCCTCCAACCACCACCGTTTTCTCTTTCCACGGGCAGCACCGCTTAATCGCATATTTTTTCCTCTCGTTTAACCGGACTCTTCCTTAATCTTGTAAATGGCATGGAAATTGTGGAGGTGCGCCCAAGTTACCACTGTTTTTACAGCGTGTTTCAGAGTCTGGGTTCACCGCCCCTCCCCCGCAAACAACAGCCCGACAAAGAAAGAAAAGTAAATGGATAAAACCACGGCCCACAGACAAGGAGTAAACCATGAGACAACAACAGGTAATGGAAGAAAACCACATTCGAACTGGAATAGCATTTAAATGCTCATAAAGTGGAGAGAGTAGTTGACACTTCGACGCAATGGATACCTTCATCAGCCACAACTTTTCGCCCAAACAGTGAGCTTCATCAGGATACTGGCTTGTTAAAGCCACTGGTAAAATGATGTCGCCAATGAATAACGTAACGTAAACGAACTTTATCTCAGAAGAAAATGAATACTCCAAGAGAACACTAGGACAAAGTGAATCATAAAAACAAGAAAATACTGAGACAAAATGAATCATAAAAGAAAATACTGAGACAGAGTGAATCATAAAAGCAAGAAAACAGAGACAAAATGAATCATAAAAGCAAGAAAACACTGAGACAAAGTGAATAATGGACAAACTGGATACTATTAGTCAAGAATACTTTAATCCCTAAAATATGGACTAAACTCTGAGAGCGTATACATACTGACACATTTCATGATGCATGAACGACCGTCAGGAGCAGCGAGCGACTCAGGTGTGACTCCAATTGGAGTTCGGAACCTACCGACTACACGAGGCTCATTAAGGTTGCATATTACTATTCGCCACTAGTCAAAAATACTCCCTAACCCGTAAAACTGGGATTAAGGTAAACTCTAAGGATATATACAACTCACGGTATTATTATGTAGGTACTCTAAAAGCACCTAGTCACGGCATAGACAATACTATGTAAGCATAGGAGGGTCCAGTTTATATATACAAGCATACTGTAGCCACGTGGTCTCAAGCAGCTAATATAAGGGTAGCGCCACCTAGTAACCGGGAAAAATCACTGACCTCTCAACAGGATTCCTCGAACATGAAAACAAAGGGCTTCAGCCATTGAACATAGCAGAGAGGCTTACATACAACAGATTATATCTTCCTGTTTAGTGATACACCACGCGGAACCTGTCATCCCTTACCTGGACACTGCTGGTCACAGGTCAATGGCCACTAGAGTTCAGCTAGAACACTAGTCCTTACTATTACAGGTCAAGAAGTCAGTAAGCGGGAGTTAGAGGCCAAGTGCAAAAGAGATTGCTTAACGTTTGAAGATTGATCCAACAACAATGAAGACACCTCAAAAGGTTGAGCAAGAGTAAAGAAATGGTATAATATACCGACACGATAGACACAGACAAATGCAGTATTGAGATCATTTGTTGACATTTCGCCCACGCATTGAGATTTATCGAGTTTTGTCAATAAAGGATCTCATTATATTACACGTGAGTCTGTTTCCAGATGAGCAAAAGATGGCAAGTTACACAGAAAAAGATAAAATAAGACTCAAAGTTTGATCCAGATGAATATAATTAGAAGCCCAAAGAAATCAAAGATTCCAAAAAAGAAATTCAACGGTGTAACAAATAATAGAGCAATACAGCTAAATACAGCCTGTCTCGAGACAAAATCATAAAACGTAGCAAAATAAATGTAATGCCTAGGTTATAATATATAAATTATCTAATTTCCCTTATGCAAAAATGTTAAAAATTTAACTAACCATTACAATATAGTTACTCTACAAGCCTAGTCGTAGCATAAATACTGCTATGTATGTATAAATATATTTAAAAAGCTTAGTCGTAGCATAACCACCATGTATGTAGGTATATTATAAAAGCCTAGTCGTAGCATCACCACTGCTATGTAGGTATATTTAAAAAGCCTAGTCGTAGCATAACCACCATTATGTATGTAGGTATTATATAAAAGCTTAGTCGTAGCATAAACATTATGCAGGTATATTTTAAAAGCCTAGTCATTGCATAAACATTGATATGTAAGTACATTATAAAAGCCTAAGCAATGCATAAACACTGCTATGTAAGTACACTGTAAAACCTCAGTGCATAAACATTGCATCGCTATTTACATACATTATAAAAGCCTAGTCACAGCTCATAAACATATGATATGGCCATCAACAGCAACAGCTTGGTTGACCAGGCAAGCACCAGACTAGCCTGGCGCAAGGCCGGGCTCTGGGAGTAGAAAAACTCTCTGAACTCAACAAAGTATATCAAAGCATAGTTATTGCTATATAAATACATTATAAAGCCTAGTCATAGCAGAAGCATTACTATGTAGGTACTCTAAAATAGCCTAGCCATAGCATAAACGTTTCTATGTAAGTATTCCACAAGAACCTAGTCACAGCATAGACAATACTATGTAAGTATAGGAAGGCCCAACTTATACAATAGGTTAGGTTCTGGGCTACCGCTGTAAAGTGAAAATCGCTGTAAAGTGAAACATAGCCTTTTGTTTCACTTTCAAATGCATATTAAAGCCTGATAAGATGTTTACACATTCATATATTAAGTGAGCAATAGAGCTAGGTCTAAAAAATGCATATACAGTACGCATGTTACTTCACACATTTTCGTCCTTAGCTTATAGTGAGTGGTGATTATATTTTTTTGTAGGAAGTCTGAATAAATGAAGACTGGGTATAACTGAAAACAGTTGCACTAGGGAAACGCTATAAAGCGAAGAGCTGTAAAACGGGGCCCTCCAGCACTCTACAAGAGCTTAATACTATATAAGTATTCCACGAGAGCTTAGTTATAACACAGACACTACTATGTAAGTACTCTACAATAGCTTAGTTATAACACAGACAATACTATGTAAGTACTCTACAATAGCTTAGTTATAATACAGACAATACTATGTAAGTACTCTACAATAGCTTAGTTATAATACAGACAATACTACCTGGAGGTTACCTGGAGGTTATTCCGGGGATCAACGCCCCCGCGGCCCGGTCCATGACCAGGCCTCCCGATGGATCAGGGCCTGATCAACTAGGCTGTTACTGCTGGCCGCACGCAGTCCAACGTACGAGCCACAGCCCGGCTGATCCGGCACTGACTTTAGGTATCTGTCCAGCTCTCTCTTGAAGGCAGCCAGGGGTTTATTGGCAATTCCCCTAATGCTTGATGGGAGGCTGTTGAACAGTTTTGGGCCCCGGACACTTATGGTGTTTTCCCTTAGTGTACCAATGGCGCCCCTACTTTTTATTGGGGGCATTTTGCATCGCCTGCCCAGTCTTTTACTTTCGTAGGGAGTGATTTCTGTGTGCAGATTTGGGACCATTCCTTCCAAGATTTTCCAAGTGTAGATTATGATATATCTCTCCCTCCTGCGTTCCAACGAGTACAAGTCAAGTGCTTCCAAGCGTTCCCAGTAGTTAAGGTGCTTGACAGAACTTATACGTGCAGTAAAGGATCTCTGTACACTCTCTAGATCTGCGATTTCACCTGCTTTGAATGGAGATGTTAATGTACAGCAGTATTCCAGCCTAAAGAGAACAAGTGATTTGAAAAGGATCATCATGGGCTTGGCATCTCTCGTTTTGAAAGTTCTCATTATCCATCCTATCATTTTCTTTGCACGTGCGATCGTGGCACTGTTGTGATCCTTGAAAGTGAGATCCTCAGACATTACTACTCCCAGGTCCCTTACATTATTTTTCCGCTCTATTGTATGGCCGGAGTCAGTAGTATACTCTGTTCTAGTTATTATCTCCTCCAGTTTTCCATAACGGAGTAGTTGGAATTTGTCCTCATTGAACATCATATTGTTTACCGTTGCCCACTGGAAAACTTTGTTTATATCTTCTTGGAGGTTAATGTAAGTACTCTACAATAGCTTAGTTATAATACAGACAATACTATGTAAGTACTCTACAATAGCTTAGTTATAACACAGACAATACTATGTAAGTACTCTACAAGAGCTTAGTTATAACACAGACAATACTATGTAAGTACTCTACAAGAACTTAGTTATAACACAGACAATACTATGTAAGTACTCTACAAGAACTTAGTTATAACACAGACAATACTATGTAAGTACTCTACAAGAACTTAGTTATAACACAGACAATACTATGTAAGTACTCTACAAGAACTTAGTTATAACACAGATAATACTATGTAAGTACTCTACAGGGTATTCGTAAGGAGTCTACGAAAGAATTACATCAGAGTGAGAAAAGTAGCAAAAATCTGGTATACATGTGGCAGTAAATTGTTGGAAAAGTGGTAAAAATCTTATACAAAGGTAGTATGAAAGCAGAATGAAAAAACAAAAGCAAAAAAAAAAAAATGAATCCCAAATGAAAATGAAAGCAAGCTAAGAGAGAGGGAAAATGTCCTCCGGCTTCCCCTCCCTCTCTCCCTCCCCTCCATCTTTCAAAAATAAGAAGGGGCAAAGTATCTTTTTAAGAGCTCTGGTCTGTTACAAACAAGGTTATAATGCCAACAAAAGTATAAAAGTACATATACAATGTTAGGTAACTTTATTATGGAAACGTGTAGCTCACCAGATACACGAAGCCTCCGGAAGGCGAGAAAGCCCTTGGTGAGCGAAAGGTTTTCACAAAAACGTTACCTAACGTTGCATACGTGTTACTTTTATACCTAAGGTACGGTCAGCAATTGGGTCGGGGGAGAAATAGAGATCTGAGGTCTGCGTCGTCTCTACGACCAATGTATCTCCATGACCAACGTAAGCAAGATGCAGGAGATAATGTGTAGGTAGACAGGAAACTTCTAGGGAGGTACTACCCTCCTGCTGTATGTGTGAAACGGAAGCCTGTTATTATTATTATAATCAATGGGGAAGCGCTAAACCCGTAGGATTATACAGCGCCTGTGGGAGGGGGATGGAGGGTATTCAGGGTTAATTCAGTTGTCTATATTTTATCGTATATTTCTTAATGATGGTTATCCCTCGAATACTTCTTTTTTAATTTAGGTTTGGTCTGAGACCAGATTGCCTGGGAAAGAGTTCCTAGAACTACTGACATATATATCAGATAGTAGATAGGAATGGAGAGAGAGAGAAACCCAGTCCGTAGCCCCCTTCTCCCAGTTCTCAGCTCAAGTTCCTGTCCCCAGCCGCACCAAAGTCTCAGCCCTCCATGAGGCAAGAGGAGGAGGAAGAGTAGGAGGAGGAGGGTCGCCCGGGGGGTCGGGGCCCCCAGGGCTAGGAAGAAGTAGGTGGATGAAAGCATCCTGGCCTCGGGGTGTTTGCCTCGACCAAATTGACATTCTTGCAATTTGACTGACTTTCTCGTGGATTACGAAAACGAAAGGACAGCTACAGGGCTACGAGGAGGAGGAGGAGGAGGAGGCGGAGGAGGAAGAGGAGGAGGAAGAGGAGGAGGAGGAGGAGGAGGAGGAGGAGGAGGAGGTGGAGGAGGAGGAGGAGGAGGAGGAGGGGAGGAGGAGGGGGAGGAGGAGGGGGAGGAGGAGGAGGAGGAGGAGGAAGAGGAGGAGGAGGAGGAGGAGGAGGAGGAGGAGGAGGAGGAGGAGGAGGAGGAGGAGGAGGAGGAGGAGGAGGAGGAGGAGCCGTAGTAAAGGGGCAAAACAAGGGGGAAAATACTGGGACGGGGGGCAACGAGGGGTTGATGAAAGGGTGGGGAAAGACGATGATGAAAAGTAGAATGAGCGAACACGAGGGTAAAAGGGAGGTTGGAGGAGGCAGACGAGGCAGGAATGGAAGGAGGGGAAAAACGAGGGAAGGGAGGGGAAATACGAGGGAAAAATGAGGGAAGGGAGAGAGAGAGAGAGAGAGAGAGAGAGAGAGAGAGAGAGAGAGAGAGAGAGAGAGAGAGAGAGAGAGAGAGAGAGAGAGAGAGAGAGGGAGAGGTGGAAGACGCAATGGCCTAGCTGCCATCAGTATACGATACACCTCACTCATTCACATCGCCATGCACATATAATCTCCCAAAAGGGGATACCTATAGTACTAAGTTTTACAACATTTTTCGTTTTCTGTTCTCTAAAGTTCCCGTGCGATACAATGAGGTTTCTTCCGATCGGCCTCAAATCTTCATGCTGCTATATGATACTTAGAGGAAAGCTCGCACTGGTACTCAAACAACCAGTTTGAGTATAATAAACCTTCTCCTCATGAAGGGCACCAAGTTCGATAAGGAAAATACAAAAATCAGTTCCCAGGATGATCCATCAGTTGCTTCAATATCTTAATAAACTGTCAAATGTGTTTGATGTCAACAGAGAATCTTCGACCTGAGACGTTGTGCAGCGGGTCCATCCCAACACACGGCAAACACAAGATCACGCGGAAAACATGAGTTTCATTCCGTTGTCTTCTCTTATGGATTCCTGTTGAGGGAAACACACGAGCGTGGGATACCAGGCAGTGTTCTGTTCGTCAGGGACACAAGACAGTGTCTCCTAACACGGATCGTAATCAGATAATGACCTGTTAAGTGGATAAGTGTTGCGAACCTAGAAAGCTTGATTACCAAAATTGTAATATTGTAATAAGCATCCGCTGGCATACCCCGAATATATTTTTCTCCCACTGAAAACGCAAAGGAGACAACAGAACATATATATAACACTAGGCCTGTTTCTCAGTGAATATATGCTGAGATTTTACTTTAGTCTTTAAGGATTAAAGTATTCAGTATACACATTAACTCCCTGTGGTGACTTTCTATACCTCCTTCATTCCTTGTGATAACTCCCCCCCTCCTTTCCCCCTTTTTGATCTGTGGTGACATCCCGTCATTGAAAGGTTCCTAATACCTGGGGTCTTTGAAGGGCTACTCATAAAGGCCCAACATTATATATGTCGTGCCGAATATGTAAAACTGGTCATTTAGCAAGAACTCATTTAAAATTAAGTCCTTTTTAAAATTTTCTCCTATACGTTTAAAGATATATATTTTTCATTAATGTTGATGTATAAATTTTTAATTTTGCACCAGAAGAATCTTAGAAAACTTACCTAACCTTATTATAACAAGAACAATTTATTTTAGCCTAATCCAACGAAATATATTTTAGATTTGTTTACAATAATTTAATACTAAACAAACACAGTAAAATATATTTTTTTCGTTAGGTTCAGAATGATTTTGGCAAAATTATTGCATACACAAATTTTCGCTTGTCCTATATGGCAAGATGAGCGTTGCTATTTAAGCCAAGATCGCAAGTTCTGCCTATTCGGCACGACATATATATATATATATATATATATATATATATATATATATATATATATATATATATATATATATATATATATATATATATATATATATATATATATATATATATATATATATATATATAATATATATATATATATATATGTTTCAGAGCCTTTGAAAGACTCATAATTATTTATGGGCAAACAAACTGGTTTCAACATCTTAGAAAGGGCCTTCATTGTTTACAGTATGCGTAAGAGGTTTCCAGGCCTTTGAAAGGTCCATCATTATGTACAATATATGTACAAAGCTTCAGCGTTCTTGAAATCTCCATTATGTATTCACAATAGGTTTAGGCATGTTTGAGAGGCTCATCATAAAACATACTCACGAGGTTACTTTCTCTTTGCAGGTTTCCTGAGAGCAGACTAGCGCGGCTCTTCAACGGCTCCATCCCCATCGTACTGGACTCCCTGAAGCAGCACTACTTCATTGACCGAGACGGCAAAATGTTCCGCCACATCCTGAACTACATGCGTCACGGCAGGATGCTCCTTCCAGACGACTTCACCGACCACGATCTCCTCCTCGAGGAAGCCAGATACTTCGAGATCGACGGTAGGGCTTCTTTAGTTTGTGTAGCAAGCTTTACAGAGTAAATCTGAATTATTAGTCTTCTTCCGTTAGAGAAACAAGATTTACACGACAAACCTTAATTTATCGAGTTTTCTTCTGTTAGAGGCAAGATTTACATGGCAACCTTAATTTATCGAGTTTTCTTCTGTTAGAGGCAAGATTTACATGATAACCTTAATTTATCGAGTTTTCTTTTGTCTGAGAGGAAGACTTACACGGTAAACCTTAACTTAGTCTTTTGATTAAAAGATTGATTTATATCTTTGCTTAGAGAAAACAGTTTAGAAATAAAGGTTTTTTCTACAAGGGCATCCACCTCTAATAGGGCAAGAGGTGTCTGGAGACGCCATCTTTTGGGTCTATTTCTTCTCCTTTCCCCTACTATTCATTTTAGTTCCCTTGTAGTCACTGGACTTTTCCTCACTACAGTAACAATAACATTACAAACTCGCGTCCAGATACCGCTGAGTTAAATTTAAATTTAAAAGGCAATTGTGTTGTTATAAATAGTTGGAACACCTTGTACTAACACTACGATATATATATAATATTATATACGTCAAACTATGAAGGCAAAGTCTGCTCCCTTTTCTTATAAAACAATGACTTTTCAGCCAAGTCGGAAGCAAACTTATTATTGCAATAACTGAACTAATAAATTTACCTATCACGCAATTAATATGCTGCATCAGTATTAAATAATATAAACTATATTATGACTGTCCTAAGAAAGGTTAGGCAAAAATTAAGGTAAATTATATCACGTTAATTTTAGCAAAGTTATATAAACTTGCTAAATTGTTTTGTTAAAAGATAAAATGAAAAAGGTTGTATATCATGTCAACTCATAAATATCTAGATCGTAAAATTTAGTTTTGGAAAAGCTCAGTCTTAGGGTGGTTCAACTTGTTTAATCAAATACTCCTCAGAAAAACACCCGATATATATACATATCTGGAGGTACATGAATGTTAAGAATTTCAGTAAACAATGTCTTGTCAAGCGGTGGGAGAGCCTCGAGCAGGCGATCTCATACTATATGTACTATTTACTAGTCAGTCGCTCTGCCAACACCGAGACGATTCTCTACTGTTAGAGTAACGAATATCTGTCGGCAGAGCGACGAAACTGTACTCAATGACGCGCCTCCGTGGCCAATGATGAAACTCTGTGGCTAATGACGTACCTGTGGTCAATGACGGACCTCAATGGGCAAAAGCTCTGTAGTCAGAGGCTCGTCAATACGAACCACAGAGGCGCTGTGGTTTGTGGCTCGTCTATTCCTTGAAAAGTTTTAGTAATGTGTTTCTGCTATTCCATTATATTTGCAATATTGTATTGTCTACTTTTCCTCCTTAGTGTTACAATTTTGGGATATATTATTGGTGGTGGTGTCCCTATGTATTACTGCTTCTACACTCTACCCCACTATAACCCCTCTTACCCACTACAACTCTGCGCCATCACACTCCTCATACCCACTACAACTATGCCCCACCACACCCCTCTTACCAACTACAACTCTGCCCCACCACACTATCACCCTTTACTGTTAACATCACCTCTCCAACACAACCCCATGCACCACCTTACCAACACCTCTCCAACATAACCCCCTCCATCACCTTTCCAACATAATACCCTCCACAACCTCTCTACCTTACAGACAGCTAAGAGAGTTAGCTTTCCCGCAGGTCTGGTGAAGCAGGTGGAGGAAATGAAAAAGGCTCGTCAGGAGGCACGCAAGTCCTTGTTGTCGTCGTCACACTCGTCACAGTCATCTTCGTCATCATCGTCGTCACACTCGTCCGTCAGACACAAGTCACTCGTCAATGGAATCAAGAAGGAGGACGAGAGCCACGGATACGACGTGAGTCTGTGTCTGTCTGTCTTTGTCTACATCCGTCAGTCTGTATGTGTGTGTCTGTCTTTACTTACCTAGCTGTGTTCGTAGGAGTCGAATCATAGCTAATGGTCCAGCCTCTCAACTCTTATCGACCAATTTCACTAATCTGTGCCCTCCAAGACTTGAGCCTATGTTCTTTTGAAGCTGGGTATAGTGTTTTCATCTACCTCTGCATTCCACTTAATTATGACCCCAAGACTGAAAAGGTACTACCTGGAGGGTATTCCGGGGATCAACGTCCCCGCGGCCCGGTCCACGACCTAGCCTCCCGGTGGATCAGGGCCTGAACAACCAGGCTGTTACTGTTGGCCATCCTTGTGGTTCATCTTTTGTCCGTCTGTTTCTCTGTTCTTCTTTGTATCGGCCGTTTCCTATCATGGTAGGTTACCCAAAGAAGAAAACATTTTCCATCACTTGTCCTCATGCTGTCTTTCCAGAATGACACAGTCACGAGCCACTAATGATCTACCGATTTACAACATCCCAACACCACTTAAGAACTGTGTTATATATTCCAACTCCATAATTCAAGCTCGGCTAACAGGTTTTACTGAATCCCCTCATAGATTTCCACATTCACACTACTCCGACAAGTCATAATCTCATATACAACGAGTCACCACCTTGATCTAACACTCTCACACAGGCCTCTTGGATGCTCGGAGCCCTACCTCTCTATGTCCCTACCATCACCTATTTCTCATTCTATCCGTCCCGTATTTATTCATCCTCTTTGTCAGCCTTGTTCCAGCCTTTCTATCTGGCCAAATATTCTCAATAAACCTTCCGCTCTTTAGATTATACTCTTCATGTTCATGTCTACCGTTCTGAGACAGATTTATCTTCAGTCTGCCGCAAGCTTATGCACAGTGGCATATACATTCATACAATTTAAAATCTATTAAGAGAAGTGTTCTCGTTTCTGTCTTCCTCTGCGCCTTAAACATCTGTGATTCCCAATTTCTTAACTCTGAAGCTTTCACTTTTTGCAGTTCATTCTCTTGTCTTAACTGTCATAAACTTTGTCTACTCTCATGTTAAACAAACGTAACTTCTCATTTGAAAACTCCTTTATTATGCCTTTCCCTATATTTCCAATTTACAAAATTTTGATAACATCTTTCGTCCTTTGGATATTAAACTTGCATATCGACAAACTGACACACTTCGTAGCTATATGGTTGATACTTCTCTTTCCACTGATACTTTCGGTGTTTCTTCTATTCCCTGCTTCCCTTGCTCTCTCCAATACATCGGTGAAACTGGCCTCTCCTTTTCAGACAAATTCTGAACACAAATAATTAGGGAGGAAACGCTAAACCCGTACAGCGCCTGGGGAATAGAACACGAGAGAAGTGTTTACCATGCTGACACTAACAACGATTTTTTCTGATATTTCAGACGTCACAGCTCTGTCATAAGCCAGTCTGCCAAAACTATCTATGCCTCTTCTAGCATTCACAAGTGTTTATTGACTCAGCCTTAAGACACATTCTTAACATGAATCTTATTCCCGATTTTATTTGAAGAACGACAAACTCTTAAATAAAATATACCCAACTGAACCCTTGCTCATCTTTTTGTCAGGGACTTATTTTCTAAGTTTCTGTGTATCTATGTCTTCTCCACAAGATGAATATGGAAACCAAAGTAAACAAGCTACTTGGGCGTCAGGCAAATATATATTTCTTATATCCTGAGTGAATTCCTTCGCCGCTGCCAACGTTGGTTTCTATATGAGGATAATTATCAGATTTTTGTTCTTCACTTTTATCCTTATATACATCTACTATAATAAATGATGCTTTTAACATTTCTGTGCAGCCATTTTTTTTTCTTATTCATCCAGGTGACATTTGTTTCTGTGAGGTCATTTATGAGAGGTATCTGTTATATTTCGTCTTCGCTTTTCATCCTTATATGCTGACAAAAATAAATCTATTTGGTCTGTTTTGAACGGAATGATTTATTTATTCCGTTTAGTACTGGGGTGACTTGCGTTCTTACTCTTGTTCCGTCCAGTACTGGTAGCTGACTCAATTGTGAGTGTTCTTGCAGAGTTAACTTCTATGTATGAATGACCCACTGGGTATCCCATTGTCATATAGCCGTCGTTTACCACCTGTTATCTCTCTGTTTTATTTTGTCTAGTTTATCCTTGCATTTGGCTTACCGCTCCATTAAATCTGTTCTGAAAATGGGATTTGTGTGTGTGTGCATTATTTGTTGCTGTATGCGTCTATAACATGCTTTACGCTTTACGCAAACTTTTGGGAATCTTAGATCATAGATTCGCCCAACTTCGAGTGTCAGGTTAGCTCATGAGGGTGAAAGTACCAACATTAATTTTTTCCCAATGATAGTGTCCCCATTCTTAACATAATTTATGCATTTCCTGACATGGATATCGTCATTTCTTCCCTTTTCTGGTTCCAGTTTCCATAGTTGCATATTACCATGACACAGGAGGAGGCATGTGCTACAACCACTGGGAGCTTTAGAATTAGAGGACAAACTAGACAATGAATACGGGACACTGTTAGCATAGCTCTGTTCCAATGATTACAAAGAGGTAATCACATCTAGGTAATATATTCGTATCTCTGTCTCCCTATCAGAATGCTTCTCATTCACTCACTTCTTCTCTCCCCAAAACTCACTACTTCCTCACTAAACTCCCCAGATGTCTAATTTCCTGCCTCCTGCTACTGCAGGTGATCGCCCTCAACATCTGCCCGGACCTCGGGGAGCGAGTGATGCTCTCCGGGGAGAGGTGTGTCATCGAAGAGCTTTTTCCAGAGGTGGCCCAAGCCATGATGGATGCCCGTTCCTCCCTCGCCTGGAACCACGACCATCGCTTCATTATCAGGTACTGCCCAAGAACCTATCCCTGGAACTCACACAATCAAAGGGTATATATACCGAGATACGTCTAAGTGTATTAAACGCTTAGAGTTTACTGTAATTCCTGTTTTATGAATCTGAAGCATTATTGACTGGTGGTATACCGGTAAACTGTAGCCTTAATGACCTCTCTTGCATGGCTAAGATCAGCTCAAGTTCGGGTGTTGTCAGAGGGCCGTCAGGATGGGACAATTAAAAACACACACTAGAGACACTCCAGGACACAAGAAGCATATGTATGCAAATTTACATGTGACCTGGCTGGTGAAAAGTGGAGAAAATCGTCGTAGCTTTAAGGAAAAGTTCAGTTTGTGTACCGAGTTACTCATGAGTGGAACAAACTGCCAAGTTGCATCATTGAAACTAATATCTTAGTTTTCGAAATGTATGAGCGAACATAGTTGTGTGAGAAGGTTCTACCTGTTATATCAATAGACATACTACTACTCTCCTCTATTCTTATCTTCTTATCGTTTGTGAACTAGATCGGCTGCTGGAATGTAGAACACTGAATTGTACGTAGACATTCCACCTGATGTTGGGTTTAGAACCGACAAGCGTGATTTCCGTGATCTTTCCTGTAAAAATATGGTATTTTGAACTTGAGAGTCCATCCACTTGATACTGTGTTAACCTTGTTGCACGTATTCGAATACTGCTCTCAAGTGTTCTAGTGATTCTAATGTTCAAATTTTGTAAACCCTGGTGTGTAGGAGAGGATAAAAATTTTTTCTTTTTTTGTTCAAGAAAAATGTTGTTCGTTGATGTTTTGTGTGCATGTCTGGTGGTATGGGATGCTAATGCACTGACTGAGTTCCTTTCCGTTTTTACTTTTGTCGTTGTAAAAAATATTGTTACCTGGAGTATACCTGGAGAGGGTTTCGGGGATCAACGCCCCCGAGGCCCGGTCTGTGACTACGCCTCATGGTGGATCAGGGCCCGATCAACCATGCTGTTACTGTTGGCCGCACGCAACCCGACGTACGAACCACAGCCCGGCTGGTCAGGTACTGACTTTAGGTGCCTGTCCAGTGTCTTCTTGAAGACAGCCAGGGGTCTATTGGTAATCCCCCTTATGTATGCTGGGAGACAGTTGAACAGTATTGGGCCCCTGACACTTATTGTGTTGTCTCTTATCTTGCTTTTCATTGGGGGGATGTTGCATCGTCTGCCGAGTCTTTTGCTTTCACAGGGAGTGATTTTCTTGTGTAAGTTTGGTACTAATCCCTCTAGGATTTTCCAAGTGTATATAATCATGCATCTTTCCGCCTGCGTTCTAGGGAGTACAGAACTTCAAGCGTTCCCAGTAATTGGGGTGTTTTATCGCAGTTATGTGTGTCATGAAGGTTCTCTGTACACTTTCTAGGTCAGCAATTTCACCTGCCTTGAAAGGTGCTATTAGTGAGCAGTAATATTCCAGTAGTTGTACTAGACTTCTTCTCCTGGTGTTAAATGTGCCAAGTAACTATTAGACCAATTCTTCTGATCTAAACTATACAATAACTGCACTATGTAGTTTCTCCTGATTTAAACTGTGTAAAGTATCTGTACTAGGTCAATTATCCTGGTCTAAATCGTGTACAGCAGCTACCCTAACCTGCTTTTTCCTGTGGGAGTTTTGCATCTTGTGTCGCTCGTTAGCTATTATTGCATATATATATATATATATATATATATATACATGTACATATATATATATATATATATATATATATATATATATATATATATATATATATATATACATGTACATATATATATATGTTATAAGCATTTAAATGTATCAAGACTTACTTGGAGTGTGTCTGAACTGTGTTCTTTGCTTCACAGGTTTCCCCTCAACGGCTACTGCAAGCTTACCTCGATGCAAGCTATCCAACGACTCCTCAACGCCTCCTTCAGCCTGGTCACCAGCAACGGCGGCGGCGTCGAGGGACAGCAATTTTCGGAGTACCTCTTCTGCAGGCGGACCGTGCCCCTGTGATCATGCCCCGCCTCAACTCCTAGATAGAACTACAGAAAAAACAAACAGAAAGAAGTGTCAGAAACAAGAGGGAGATGGAGATAGAGAGGGAGAGTTCATAAGTAGAGTAAGAAGTACTGAAATCTTTATGGTGATGTAAAGTAGAAGAAGGAAGAAAAGAATAAGAGTAGTACGAGAAAAAAAAAAGAGAAGAGAAAGATAAGTACGAGGAGAAAAAATAGTGAGAAAAAGTAGGAAGAGGAGACGAAGAGTGAAAATGGCGAGGGCTTCTTGGGATTCTCAAGTTAGCAATATATTCGAAAATATTCGCTCAGCATTCATCCCTCCTCTCTATCCCCCACACAAGTTCCCTTTCCAGTATAAATCACATGAATTTCTAAAACAAGAAAATGGCAACAGTCCGTTTATTTTCTAGAAAAAATTACCAGTGTATTGATTGTAAGACAATTCTTGTAAAAAAAATCTCTGTTGGATGAAGAGGTGAGCTTAAGTGTGATGTTTTGATATATTGGTTATACTAAAATGTTTTTTTACAAATCTTTTATTGATAATGACCGTAGTTACTATGGAAACATTGATGTTTACTATTCTGTTGATTGTGAGGTTGAGAATGGTTATGGAAAGTGTGGGAATCAACCTACTAAGGTGTTGATTCCGACTACCTGAGTCGATGACGACTGTAAAGCCGATGACTGAACCGTTTACGTTAGGTGACTGTAAAATGATGTTTATGAGAATCATGTTCCTGGCCACCGGGTTCAACGTGGATTCTTCTGTGCCATGCTTTGTACACGCTGTCGGTTCCCGAGGCTATACTCTGCAGACCTACTCAGTGTCCTCATCCTTGCCTTCCCATACAACCTCAACACTACACCATATCCTTAACATCTTCCAAAAATTGACCCTGACAGACAGCAGCTGACACTTCAAGCGTTACTCTGACATACTACAAACGTTGCCCTGAAGCATTATAAAAGTTTCTTCAGTATACTACGAACGTTACCCTCCTTGACATACTACTGTACAAACGTTGCTCTAACATACTACAAAGGTTGCCCCAACATGCTATAGTTTCTCGATGGACTACAAGACGTATTCCAAGTATAGGTCTCTACATACTACGAAAGTTACCCCCATATTTTCTGTAAATGCTCTCCCGACATATTCCAAAAACGTTGTGTTCCGACTTACTCCAACCGTTGCCCGACACCCTAAACTTGTGGGCCACTACCGCAACTTAGCCTTGGGATGACACCAGTCAGTTCAGCTTGAAATTTTCCCTTCAAGTTAATCGCTCCAAGGACTGAGTAGCTACACTTACAACTGAGTGAGTCTGCAGACGCCGTCCAAGGGACTGTCTCGCCAGGCCCGACAGTGTTCTGCCAAGTGAATCAGGATAACAGCATACTTTTAGGGAATATTTGTAAAGAAATGATTTTTAGCTTAGAGTTTTGGGGAGGCGCGGGAGAACGGGTCATGCTCAGCTGGGGAGAACAACACTCGTCCTAAGATGGAAGCATTTTAATTTTTTTAATGTGTAATAAGTAAATCATTATAAAACATTCACAGTTTCAATTTGTTTCGACAGTTTAATTGTTTTCTGTGTTTTCATTTCTAATTTTCTGTTGCTGCAAAAGTAATTTTTTTTTTAAATTTAACAAGTATCATTATTTTTCAACCTTATAACTTGGAAGGTTAAAGAGGAAACTTGCTTGGTAATTGTAGAGGTTCATCTGGGTAACCACCGTGTTGACTCCCATCTCGGCTGACATCGTTTCCCGCTAACCACCCTTCAGAGTTTTATTGTGCCATACTTAACAGGAGGCTGACCACTTGGGGGCGGGGTCAACCAACTTACCTAATCACCCTCGCATCCTTCAGGCGTCAAGTACGTGTCTTGTGGAAGTGAGTTATAAGTGCAAGACGCACCAGAGGAGCATGCTGCTCCTAGTGTGTCCACCTTCACAACATAGACATTTTGTTTAACAATGTTACATGTAGCCTCTTTCATTACTGTTTTCTTTCACGTCCCGCATATTGGCTTGACCCCAGCCCTTAAGCCTGCCCTCTCACCTGCCGCCAGTGACCCCATGAGCCATGACCCTCCAAGGTCAGGTCAGGGCGCAGTACAAAACAGAGGTCGAGGCAGGTCAGAGTCGCCTCATGAACTAATGTACATAAGAAAGGTGGTGTATTTTTTTTTTTGTTTTTGTTGTTGCATCAAAACATGCTAGTGATGCGAGACAGAAGCACTCACTAAAGAGGTTACTGCCTCTCAATACATGATATTATTATGACAGAGAAAGAGTCTGAGGGGTGAGGTTACATGCAGGATGTCCTGATGATTCATTATGTTTCTCATGTGTCTTAAATACCACCACAGAGTGTTTCCCATCACCTGGAAAATGAGTGTCCTTACCCCATTTACTTCAGTGAATCATTAGGCCTGAATATTATGTATCTCTCACTGAATTATTTGAGATAACTGTTAGCTCTCTCACGAAATCATCTCTCACTAACCCACTGGGTCTCAACGTTAACAATCTCTCACTAACCCACTGGGTCTCAACGTTAACAATCTCTCACTAACCCACTGGGTCTCAACGTTAACAATCTCTCACTAACCCACTGGGTCTCAACGTTAACAATCTCTCACTAACCCACTGGGTCTCAACGTTAACAATCTCTCACTAACCCACTGAGTCTAAACGTTAACAATCTCTTATTAACCCACTGAGTCTAAACGTTAACAATCTCTCACTAACCCACTCAATCTAAACACTAACTCCCACTAAATCAATGGGTCTGAACATTATCTAATAAATACTCGAATATAAATGATCATTCAACAGACGTCAGAGCCTTCACAGAGATATTGAACTACCGTTTAATTTCCTTCTCACACTTACGTTTCTATAATAAGTAACTGGTTTTATTTATTTTCATACTGAATCATTATTTTACTCTAAAGTGGATTCAAAGTTCAGCTAAATACACTTGGCAAACCTATACCACTGTTAGGTCTCTCTGTTTATTGTTTGCGCGCTAAAGTGATCAACATTGTAACACAAAAATTCATTGTAATTCCCATGAACATTTTTAAACACATAGGACGTAGCACCAACAATATATGACAAAAAAAAAAACTAATATGAATAACTAAGATTTCAGAGAATGTTTCACTCTTAAGCAGAATTTTTAAGGTCATGAGGAAGCTCTTAGAGCCAAATGTTCTCCAGTTTTTTCTGCGTTAAAGTGTCTTTGTACACGCCACAGCGTGTCTGATTAACAAAATAAAAAGTCCTGTAGTATTCACATGGGGTAGAGGAAAACTTGTGGTGCATGTGATGAAAATGTGGAGAAGTGTCTTGTGATTCACTCTGTGGTGGCCAGCGAGACATAATAATTGTTTCCTATGTAAATATGAGCCAGATACATGCTCAGGAGCATGAGCCAGGTACATGCTTAGGAGGATGAGCCAGGTACATGCTTAGGAGGATGAGCCAGGTACATGCTTGGCAGCATGAGCCAGGTACAGGCTCAGGAGCATGAGCCAGGTACATGCTCAGGAGCATGAGCCACGTACATGCTTAGGAGCATGAGCCAGGTACATGCTTAGGAGCATGAGTCACGTACATGCTTAGGAGCATGAGCCAGGTACATGCTCAGGAGCATGAGCCACGTACATGCTTAGGAGCATGAGCCAGGTACATGCTTAGGAGCATGATCCAGCATTACGAACACATCAGGACTTCCTGCATCGTGACAAGATACTCCAGAGACGAACACAGAACGTGCTTTTCCGGGGATGCTATTCTGACCACTCCAGAAACGAACGCAGGATCCTGGTATTTCAGACACTTCAAGGACGACCCCAGATTGCTCTATTCCAAACACTGAAGAGTGTGGTGAAGCACTCGCCCATCAACATTTCTGACCAAAGGTGTCTGACTCCCTCCAGTCTGTCAACATGTCTGACCAAAGGTGTCCGACTCCCTCCAGTCTGTCAACACGTCTGACCAAAGGTGTCCGACTCCCTCCAGTCTGTCAACATGTCTGACCAAAGGTGTCGGACTCCCTCCAGTCTATCACCATGTCTGACGTTACCCTTGCTTCTTGTCACTCACCCAACCATTCTTAACGCTTACTGACCAATATTACATTTCTAAAGCGGTACTTGATCCAAGAAGGTGCGGCCATGTGTACTTGGTCAAGTAAGTTACAGTGAACACAAACAGTATCCAACAGCTGTTCAACAGTAAACTACAGTAAGCAAACAGTATCCAACAGCTGGTCAACAGTAAACTACAGTAAGCAAACAGTATCCAACAGCTGGTCAACAGTAAACTACAGTAAGCAAGCAGTATCCAACAGCTGGTCAACAGTAAACTACAGTAAGCAAACAGTATCCAACAGCTGGTCAACAGTAAACTACAGTAAGCAAGCAGTATCCAACAGCTGGTCAACAGTAAACTACAGTAAGCAAACAGTATCCAACAGCTGGACAACAGTAAACTACAGTAAGCAAACAGTATCCAACAGCTGGTCAACAGTAAACTACAGTAAGCAAACAGTATCCAACAGCTGGTCAACAGTAAACACAAACAAAGTTGAGAGAAGCTTAAGTGGTTTTGGCGACACATGGTTGATTGGATGGTTAATGAGGTTTAAAGCCTATCTACGACACGAGGACCATTAAGGGTGCACAGTAACCTTTTCACCACCAGACAAGAACATTTCAATCCCTAAAATAGGGATTAAAGTTCACTCTCAGCATATATACACACTGAGACATGCATCACAGACACGCATCCTGACACATAGCAGCCAACTCTCGTCACCAGCGTGTGTGGGGGTTACCAGTGTTTTAAGGGAATAACATACATCCCGCACTG
Organism: Cherax quadricarinatus; assembly: GCF_038502225.1. Taxonomy (NCBI): domain Eukaryota; kingdom Metazoa; phylum Arthropoda; class Malacostraca; order Decapoda; family Parastacidae; genus Cherax; species Cherax quadricarinatus. Next base: position 16,143,732 of record NC_091341.1, read on the forward strand.
CCAAGTTTAAGTTCATTATTGGATGTTAACCATATGTAAAAAAACAAAAATGGTTAATTTACGTTAACCTAAACTAACAGAGGGAAAAACCATTCGTTTGGAGGACACGTTGACTAGGAAGTAGAATTATGTGCTTACTGATGTATGATCACCTGGAGTCAAGATTGGCGCCGCTTGGCGTCAGATCATCTGGCGCCAACGTAGGCGCTGCCTGGTGTACAATTACTTAAGTCAAGGAAGGCACTGCCAGACGTATGATTATCTGGATTCAACACAGGCGTTGCCTAGTGTACGATTACCTGGAGTCAAGGTAGGCGCTGTCTGTTGTACGATTACCTGGAGTCAAGATGGGTGCTGCCTGGTGTACGATTACCTGGAGTCAAGGTAGGCGCTGTCTGGTGTACGATTACTTGGAATCAAGATGGATGCTGCCTGGTGTACGATTACCTGGAGTCAAGGTAGGCGCTGTCTGGTGTACGATTACTTGGAATCAAGATGGATGCTGCCTGGTGTACGATTACCTGGAGTCAAGGTAGGCGCTGTCTGGTGTACGATCACCTGGAGTCAAGGTAGCCGCTGCCTGGTGTATGAACATCCCTGAGGACTTAGCTTGTTTACTGAACAAATCAAGATGGTGCCATGAGGAAGGCAAGCTAACAGTCCAGATTGACCCAAAAACAAACACACACACACACACACACACACACACACACACACACACACACACAAAAACCACACACACACAAAGTATGGTAGAAACACACATGGTGCAGAAACAAACTTTTATTACATGGCAGATTTTGCTGTGAGTGGAGTTTTTTCATGAGTTTATGAAGCTTCCCCCAGAGTGAAACGTAGTTTACAGTTCTGCCATGCACCAAGTATCTTTCTATCATTCTTGTTGGCAATACCGGCCATCCAACACCACATGACAACATCAAAGTGATTTCGTGTGTTTGTGAAGCTGTAAACACATACGTGACGTTTATTGCTTTAATCTTATCTTTCAAAAGAAACGAAAAAAAAGATCCATAAGTGTTTTTCTCGTCTTTGATATTTTTTATCCCCTATGGTGACGCCAAGGAAAAACGAACCTTGCCGTCACACACAGCGGAATGACCACTGTTCCATTCCGTGTCTCTGTCCTCGGTCAATCGAAGTGCAAGGAGTTGTCTCTCCTTGCTTTCTGTGATACGTGTGTATATTTTATACTAACCAGTCGAAATTCTCATTAGATATTAAAGAGAATAACGTCATTTTATCTCACAGGTGAAGTGTTCCACTCATCTTCAGGAATAGAATAAATTTATGTCAAACTGATACGTGTTGTTTTTTATTTTCTTATTTTGCCTCCCTGATATTTTATTTCCCTATTTTCTGTCAAACTAATACGTGTTGCAATTTATTCCCATATTTTATGACATACCTGTAGTCTTTTATTCCTTTATTTTATATCGGACTGATACTGATGACACAATTATCCCTTTTGAATGGAGCAAATCTAGAAATATTGACAAAAAAATAATTATACGTCTTCAAGAAGAAAATGACGAAGTTCCTGCAGGTGCCTGATCAGCCCAGTTGTCATGGCTATGTTTGCCTGCGAGCCGCGGGCAGCAATAGCCTGGCTGCTCAGGCGGTCACCAGGGAAACATGGCCTCAGGCTGGGCTGCAAGCTTAGAAAAATTCTCCAAACCTGTCACAGGTATGTAACCTGCACCATTTCCACCAACCACCAACTATTACCGACAACCACAACATCACCACCCACAACCAATACCGCCATACTCACTATCCACAACCAATACCAGCATACTACCCACAACCAATACCACCATACTCACTACCCACAACCAATACCACCATACTCACTACCCACAACCAATACCACCATACTCACTACCCACAACCAATACCACCATACTCACTACCCACAACCAACACCACCATACTTACTACCCACAACCAACACCACCATACTCACTACCTACAACCAACACCACCATACTTACTCCCCACTATCACAACGACCAACCTCCAACTACTACCAACAATCATCACCACCACCAGCACCCACAACCGATACCACCACACTCACCACCCACTATCAAAACAACCAACCACCACCAGCACCACCAACCACCAGCACACAGATAGAGCATCCTGCCTGCACTGCCTCCAGCCATCTGCGACCCCAGCATCCTCCCGGAGATGAGACTCCAGAGACCCCCCGGGACACAAAATTCTTGCAGGCTGAATTAAGGAGTGGAAGGGCGTGGATAAAATACGAAGAGGGGAGCTGGAGAGGCAGAGGGGAAAGATGAGTGAAAGAGAGAGAGGCAGAGGGGAAAGGTGAGTGAAAGAGAGAGTGAGAGAGAGAGAGAGAGAGAGAGAGAGAGAGAGAGAGAGAGAGAGAGAGAGAGAGAGAGAGAGAGAGAGAGAGAGAGAGAGAGAGAGAGAGAGAGAGAGAGAGAGAATATTGGACAGCGGAATGAGAGAAAGGAAAAAGGATGAAGAGGGGGGATGCGAGAGTGGTAGGACAGAACGAGGGGAAATGTGAGAGAATGTAACGAGAAAACGAGGGGAAATAAAAGGGGATGGGAGAGTGGTAGAGCAGAGACAGAGAGAAAGAGAGAACTGAGGCGAATCTTGCAGGCAAAACAATCAAGATTCATAGAGTAAATGCATGACTCGTACCTGCACGAGCGGCTGCTGCATACCTTAACAGATGCACACGTTCACTCACACTTTGAGTAGACAACTTCTCTTGGATGGTTATCTTCCCTATCTTGTTTCTGACTTCTGGACCAGTAAGGCCTTTGCAAAGAGACTCAATCTCATAACCTGATTCATAAGGTTAAACTTGTCATTTCAATAGAGCCTTTACAAAAAAACAAAGGACGCCTGGCTAACATTTGTGGATAGCTACAAGGCAGCTATTATACCACAAGACGTACAACCATTGACAACTTCACTCTGGCTATACATTTCTCATAAACATCTCTTCAATGATCATTTATTCCTCGCCTGACTCACAATGAAATAAATTTTCACATATACAGTAACTAACTGAAAGCTCTGGCTCACCTGTAGTTTCAATCTCACCCTCCGACCTATATTAATAGCAATTAACATTAGAATATGTCTACCACTAAAAAAGGAACTTGAAGAGAAAATATATTAAGGTGGACACCAGAGATAAAAAACGAACATAGAAGGCTCGAACCAGCATCAAGAATTTACCAGCCCGCCGCTCTACCGACCATGATGCTAATCGGTACCTGGAGTTTACCTGGAGTTTACCTGGAGAGAGTTTCGGGGGTCAACGCCCCCGCGGCCCGGTCTGTGACCAGGCCTCCTGGTGGATCAGCGCCTGATCAACCAGGCTGTTGCTGCTGGCTGCACGCAAACCAACGTACGAGCCACAGCCCGGCTGATCAGGAACTGACTTTAGTTGCTTGTCCAGTGCCAGCTTGAAGACTGCCAGGGGTCTGTTGGTAATCCCCCTTATGTGTGCTGGGAGGCAGTTGAACAGTCTCGGGCCCCTGACACTTATTGTATGGTCTCTTAACGTGCTAGTGACACCCCTGCTTTTCATTGGGGGGATGGTGCATCGTCTGCCAAGTCTTTTGCTTTCGTAGTGAGTGATTTTCGTGTGCAAGTTTGGTACTAGTCCCTCTAGGATTTTCCAGGTGTATATAATCATGTATCTCTCCCTCCTGCGTTCCAGGGAATACAGGTTTAGAAACCTCAAGCGCTCCCAGTAATTGAGGTGTTTTATCTCCGTTATGCGCGCCGTGAAAGTTCTCTGTACATTTTCTAGGTCGGCAATTTCACCTGCCTTGAAAGGTGCTGTTAGAGTGCAGCAATATTCCAGCCTAGATAGAACAAGTGACCTGAAGAGTGTCATCATGGGCTTGGCCTCCCTAGTTTTGAAGGTTCTCATTATCCATCCTGTCATTTTTCTAGCAGATGCGATTGATACAATGTTATGGTCCTTGAAGGTGAGATCCTCCGACATAATCACTCCTAGGTCTTTGACGTTGGTGTTTCGCTCTATTTTGTGGCCAGAATTTGTTTTGTACTCTGATGAAGATTTAATTTCCTCATGTTTACCATATCTGAGTAATTGAAATTTCTCATCGTTGAACTTCATATTGTTTTCTGCAGCCCACTGAAAGATTTGGTTGATGTCCGCCTGGAGCCTTTCAGTGTCTGCAATGGAAGACACTGTCATGCAGATTCGGGTGTCATCTGCAAAGGAAGACACGGTGCTGTGGCTGACATCCTTGTCTATGTCGGATATGAGGATGAGGAACAAGATGGGAGCTAGTACTGTGCCTTGTGGGACAGAGCTTTTCACCGTAGCTGCCTCGGACTTTACTCTGTTGACGACTACTCTCTGTGTTCTGTTAGTGAGGAAATTATAGATCCATCGACCGACTTTTCCTGTTATTCCTTTAGCGCGCATTTTGTGCGCTATTACGCCATGGTCACACTTGTCGAAGGCTTTTGCAAAGTCTGTATATATTACATCTGCATTCTTTTTGTCTTCTAGTGCATTTAGGACCTTGTCGTAGTGATCCAGTAGTTGAGACAGACAGGAGCGACCTGTTCTAAACCCATGTTGCCCTGGGTTGTGTAACTGATGGGTTTCTAGATGGGTGGTGATCTTGCTTCTTAGGACCCTTTCAAAGATTTTTATGATATGGGATGTTAGTGCTATTGGTCTGTAGTTCTTTGCTGTTGCTTTACTGCCCCCTTTGTGGAGTGGGGCTATGTCTGTTGTTTTTAGTAACTGAGGGACGACCCCCGTGTCCATGCTCCCTCTCCATAGGATGGAAAAGGCTCGTGATAGGGGCTTCTTGCAGTTCTTGATGAACACAGAGTTCCATGAGTCTGGCCCTGGGGCAGAGTGCATGGGCATGTCATTTATCGCCTGTTCGAAGTCATTTGGCGTCAGGATAACATCGGATAGGCTTGTGTTAGTCAAATTTTGTGGCTCTCTCATAAAAAATTCATTTTGGTCTTCGACTCTCAGTCTGGTTAGCGGCTTGCTAAAAACTGAGTCATATTGGGACTTGAGTAGCTCACTCATTTCCTTGCTGTCATCTGTGTAGGACCCATCTTGTTTAAGTAGGGGCCCAATACTGGACGTTGTTCTCGATTTTGATTTGGCATAGGAGAAGAAATACTTTGGGTTTCTTTCGATTTCATTTATGGCTTTTAGTTCTTCCCGCGATTCCTGACTCCTAAAGGATTCTTTTAGCTTAAGTTCGATGCTTGCTATTTCTCTGACCAGTGTCTCCCTGCGCATTTCAGATATATTGACCTCTTTTAGCCGCTCTGTTATTCTTTTCCGTCGCCTGTAAAGGGAGCGCCTGTCTCTTTCTATTTTACATCTACTCCTCCTTTTTCTTAGAGGAATAAGCCTTGTGCATACATCGAGTGCCACCGAGTTAATCTGTTCTAGGCATAAGTTTGGGTCTGTGTTGCTTAGTATATCTTCCCAGCTTATATCGGTTAGGACTTGGTTTACTTGGTCCCACTTTATGTTTTTGTTATTGAAGTTGAATTTGGTGAATGCTCCCTCGTGACTAGTCTCATTTTGTCGGTCTGGGGCTCCATGCATACATGTCTGAACCTCAATTATGTTGTGATCTGAGTATATTGTTTTTGATAT
>NC_091341.1:16154414-16231914 GCF_038502225.1 Cherax quadricarinatus
TTAACGGTCCAAGTCGGACCGAAACGTCGTCACAAGTTTCAGTTTCTTAAGTGCAGGTTATTTGTGAGTTGTTCCAGTCACCCTATTGTGTCTTTTTATTCTTTCTACTAAACTGTTTCGGAACATCGCCACTTCTCTGAGTGGTCTTTGAATTGTAAATTAATATCTTAATAACAAGCTCTGTATCAGTTGTGTTAATTATAATTTTTGTTATTTGAGAAGTAAAATTTAGTTATGTTCAACACTTGTATTGACAACTTATTCGAGAGGAAATGTTTCGTGTTATTTGAATCTATGTTCAGAAACTGCCTTTGACTGTACCTTTAAGAGAATAAACGATCCTTGTTGTTCTGGCTTACAAGCTGGTCTGGAGTTTTACGACTCTCTTGCCGCGAGTTCAATCCCTACCCGCACTCTGGTTTGCATGCAATCGTGTCATTACGATTTCGTGAGTCCTGTTGTTTTGGCTGGTTTTTACCATAATACAATATAAAATACAGTTGTATCAGTTGTTGCTGCACGATCCCCAAGTCTTAAAACCCCAGCCCCCCATCCCCACCTTGTACCGTTCAACCCAAGAGGTCTACCTGAAGGATATTCCGGGGATCAACGCCCCCGCGGCCCGGTCCATGACGAGGCCTCCCAGTGGGTCAGGGCCTGATTAACGAGGCTGCTACTGCTGGCCGCACGTAGTCCAACGTACGAACCACAGCCCGGCTGATCCGGTACTGACTTGACGTATCTGTCCAGATCCCTCTTGACAACCAGGGGTCTATTGGTAATTCCCCTTACGGTTGGTGGGAGGCTGTTGAACAGTCTTGGGCCCCGGACACTTATTGTGTTTTCTCTTAGTGTACTAATGGCGCCCCCCTACTTTTCATTTGGGGTATGTTGCATCGCCTGCCAAGTCTAGTAGTTGTACCTCAAAGCCCTCAACAGGCAGAAGAGCTGCAGCTCAGCTCCCTGAACAAACCTAGGAGCTAAAACTCAGCACTCCCAAGAGGTCCAGGAACTGGAGATCAACAATATCATGAGGCCCAATACAAGACGATTCACTTACTGAAACTGGCGGGTGATTTCCGTAGTTTTTCCGTCTAATAACTGCCTAAAAGTTATAAATACTTGTTTTCAGAGGAAGAGGGAGTCTCCGTGTCATGTCACGGAAACTAACAGATTGACTTCACTGAAACTCACACCAGTTAATCAGCTGTACCAGAAGGATATAACAGAATACAACATTGTAAAAAAGAACTATGAAATATTTGAATTAGTTCTTCATGTTCCTTGTAGGTTTTAGATAAAGATTATTTTTTGTAAACAGCTGAAGATAATTTTCATAAGTAATTATATGTTGTACATTTAAGGCGATATAAAGCTGTTTAATATTTCAGACTGGTACACTGATTTCTTGGTGCTCCAGTAGGGTGTGATACCCAAATTTGTTTCAAATAAAATTAGTAAGTTGGAGCCTACAAATTATTATAATTAATTTTATTATGGAGAGAGCTAAACCCGTAGGGATTATACAGCGCATGAGGAGGGTGGGGGTTTGGAAGGCATTCGGGCTTAATTCAGGGAATTGGAGAACAGATCCAATTCCCTAGAATAGATCAAGAGCCCCTCACCACCCCTTGAGGGGTGGAGCCTACCAAGCCCACTAAAACTCTTAATCTAAATTCTAATTCTTACTCTAAGTAGAACATACCAGCATTGAAAGTTTGAAGTTGATATGAAGAGTCATTCTCAGGTGATAGCACGGAAACAAGTATCTTAATTTGTTAAATAAAATTAGTAAATTGAAACCAATCAAATATTTGGGCATCTTTATTCCGAAAATGTTTCACCAGCCAATGACTTCTTCAGTCTAATGCAGAGAAAGGTGGAAGATGAGGGACTGATTACCTCAGTCCCTCAGCCTCTAGTCGATGTATTCAATCCATCAATCTTGATACAAGTGCAGCTGAGGGACTGATTACCTCAAACTCCTCCTTATCTTCCACCTTTCTCTGCACTGGACTGAAGAAGCCACTGGTTGGCGAAAAGTTTCCAGAATAAAGATACCCAGATGTTGCACAAGTGTCTCATTTATCAACTTGTCGGTTTGCTAAATCATTTATTCCATAAGAAAAAATCAAATATTTTCCAAGATACACCAATAATTTTCCATTTTAATTATATTAATAGACTGGCAAACTGGAACTAATACGGAACAAAACTACTTAAATTTCCTCTTTATTAAATGCATCAGTAAAGTTTGATATTCAAAGAGGCGTTCTCAAGTAACTGCACAGAAAAACGTCATACAATTTTGAAAATATAACTGGCAAATTAACACCTACACAGTCAGAGTAGAAGATGTGTTCTCAGCTTATGGAAAAGATAAGGAATCTGAGAAAGAAAAAAAATCAATATGGGTATCTTTTAGGAGACGAGAGATAAGATACCTATTTATTTCCTGAATACATAGCTCTAACTTATCTTGACGGATCCATAGTTAAATACTAAGCTAATTAAGGTTAAAAAAATTGCAAATAATATTCAACACTGACTGTGAGGGGAAGGGGTGGAGATGAAAGGAGAGGTCTATCCATGCAGAATTCCCAACAATATCTAGTGCCTTAGGGGGCGCCCAGGGCGCGCCCATGCAGGTGCTGTGGGCGGCCTATGCAAGGTAGTGGGCGTGTGAGGGGAATGGACCCCTAAGGTGTCGTCGTCATGGCGACTGCAACTCAATTTCTGCCGTGATGGAACCAATTGGAGCGACGCCCCGAGCAAGGCAGCCCCGCCCGCCAGCTACTGTGTCCCAGCTCTTGCACGTGGCTTTGGCCACGGCTTCCTTACTAGAGCCTATACCAATCTCTCTCAACTCTTATGTTACCAGTCTCTAGTAATTTATTCAGCTGTGTAGAATAGTAGTAATGTGAAGAGTGGTAGGAATTATGAGTTAAATGGTGGTGATAAATGTTGAAGGAGGTGAGTAATGCAGAGGTTATGACGACGGCAGAGGAGGTGGTTGCCGGCACTAGCTGGCGGGCATTTTCTTGTTCATCCCCTGTGCTGACACCACCAGCCATGCCACCACCACTGACACCACCAGCGCTACCATCACCAGCCCTGCCACCAATGACACCACCATTACTAACACCACCAGCCCTGCCACCAATGACGCCACTAGCCCTGCCACCAATGACACCACGAGCCTTGCCACCATTGACACCACCAGCACTGCCACCATTACTAACACCACCAGCCTTACCACCACCCCTTCCACCATCACCACCAGTCCTGCCAACACTGACATCACCACCAGCCCAGCCAGCACTACCCCGGCCACTACTGACACCACCAGCCCAGCCAGCACTACCCCGCCCACTACTGACACCACTACCCCTGCCACCACTGATACCCCCAGCCCTGCTTGCAATGGCACCACCAACATTCTCACCACTGACATCGCCAGCTCTACCACTACTACCATCCTAAACACCATTCCTTCCACCACCAGCCATGCCTACACAAGCCCCACCAATACTAACTCTGCCACAACCTTTGTCATTATCATCATCACCAACCGTGCCATCACTACTATTAGATGTGCTACCATCACCCTGCCACGCTACCAGCCGTGTATCCACACTACCAACACCAAGCAGCCCTAAACCAATCTGAATCCTCCTCTAAATAAGACACATCAGCATTAAAAGTCTGAAGTCGATCAGAAGAAGCATTCTTTAGTTATCATGTGGAAATCAACATCACTAATTTGTTTAAATTCGCAAATTAGAATTTAAGCAGCCCAATAACAGTGTGAACCTTCCTTTGAACATCATAATTCACCAGTGCTGCAACATGAAGCTGGCCAGAGAAGGCTTTCTTTATTACAAAGTGGAAACTAATAATACTCACTTGTTATTACATTAAAAAACTGCAAATTTCTTTAACTTTACCATACCTTCCTCAGCGTTTAAAGTTTGAAACTGTTTGCAAGAAGCATTATCAAGTTAAGTTTTTAAAAAATGGTAAAAGGGCACCTATACAATCCACTAACAATCTCTACCTTCTTTAGTCGCGAAGAGACTGTGATTTCTAATTTTGAGCCGTGGACAAAAAGGAAGTTTAGGTACCAGTCCTAAATGGAAGGACGGGCTCTGCTGACCGTGCTCTGGGAAGATACGATTTTCTTCGGATTTTTAACCCCGGAGGGTTAGCCACCCAGGATAACCCAAGAAAGTCATTGCGTCATCGAGGACTAACTTATTTCCACTGGGGGTCCTCAATATTGTCCCCCAGGATGCGACCCACACCAGTCGACTAACACCCAGGTACCTGTTTGCTGCTAGGTGAACAGGACAACAGGTATAAGGAAACGCGTCGAAATGTTTCCACCCGCTGGGAATCGAACCCGGGCCCTCCGTGTGTGAAGCGAGAGCTTTAGCCACCAAGCCACCGGGCCGCCTGTAAAAGAGCATAACATTTTCCAGTTGGCTAGGAAGGAGGCTACTTTCATACCTCACGGAAGGTTTTTGACGTAATCCTTGACCTAAAGGAGGGAAGGGGATATCACTTTTAACCTGTGATGGGAAGTTATAACACAATCCTTAACCGAAATTAAGGAATGATGTTACCCTGGCCAAGGTTTAGTTTAATATGTTTATTATGCACCCCATACCCATCCTGTGGGCGGTAGTCAAAAGATTACAGAGGTACATAATTGGTCCAGGGACTGGACTCCAAAGTTTTGATAGCTGAGCAAGTTACAGAGGTAATGAATTCACAATTTACAAAGGTAATGAACTCACAAATTACAAAGGTAATGAACTCCGGGTAGGTCTAGTCACAATCATGACAAGTTACAAAGGTATTTACAGATTACAGAGGTACATAATGGGTCCAGGGACTGGGCTCCCAAAGTTTTGATGGCTGAACTAGGTACAAGGTAATGAACTCACAAGTTACAATGGTAATGAATACTGTAAGAATGGTTACTTACGTTTATACATGGCTACAATCATGAACAAATTATAGTGTAATGAGCAATTCACACTTCCACACCCGGTCACAACTGTAGTGAGTTATTGGTGCAAATATTGATTGTTGAGTCACACACACACACACACACACACACACACATATACAAATTAACACACACACACACATAAACACACACACACACACACATGCACAAACTCATACACACACACGCACACACACACTCATACCGGTGAAGAGCAACCGGTGAAGAGGCGGGGCCAGGAGCTAAGACTCGACCCCTGCAACCACAAATAGGTGAGTACAAATAGGTGAGTACACACACACGCCCACTCATACACACCCTGGCCAAGGCAAGGACACTTCGATGTCCATATACGGTGGGGGGTGGGGAGGGAGTAGGGGATGTTTATGACCTCTAATGATGTCGAGATTTACACCCTCCGCAATGATGAAAAGGATATATTGTATCATTATACCCATATTAACAACAATTCTACTTACCGGTAGTATTCACTGTTAATATTCGAGTATGTACTATATGTTAACAGATATTGTGTTCCTTAACGGAGGAAAACGTCAATAACATCTGGAGTAAAACATATACTTACCTTATTGAAGGTGTACATGAACTTACCTTACTGATGGTGTGCATGAACTTACCTTACTGATGGTGTGCATGAACTTACTTTACTGATGGTGGGCATGAACTTACCTTACTGATGGTATGTATGAACTTACTTTACTGATGGTGTGCATGAGCTTACTTTACTGATGGTGGGCATGAACTTACCTTACTGATGGTATGCATGAACTTACTTTACTGATGGTGTGCATGAACTTACTTTACTGATGGTGGGCATGAACTTACCTTACTGATGGTGTACATGAACTTGCCTTACTGATGATGTGCATGAACTTGCCTTACTGATGGTGCCAATTGTCCCTCGGGGAGTTGTACTCTCACTTACCTGCAAGGTAAACACCAATACCTATTAATATACGAATCCTAGCCCCAGTTAAATCCTTCAGCTTGCACCTTCTGCAGCAAGCATCTCTAGGTATACCCTTAATAATAATAATAATAATAATAATAATAATTATTATTATTATTATTATTATTATTATTGTTATTGTTATATATTATCATTATTATGTTCATGGGGTGCGCTGAACCTGTAAGATTCATACAGCGCTTGGGGAATGAGTGGCATTAAGGATCGATCCAAGAAAGGGGAGGGCAGGTCCAATTCCTTGGATCAAGAGCCCCCTCACCAGCATGAAGGAACCTCCCTTAAGGGGGGGGTATACCCTTAAGCTTGCACCTTCAGCAGTATCTGCAGTTAAACCCCCTCAGTATATACAAAGAAATATCGCTGGCTACGATAGTTCTGTGCATATACTTTCACTTGTGTCTGCGAGGGTCATGACTATAATATCGCTCGTGAGGCCAGAACATAGAGGAGGAGAATAGCTGGAGACCATGCTTGAGGCTCATTGGTGTGCCAGGAGTTAGGAGAAACATAACTTGCGGTCCAGCAAGCTCCCTAATGTTCTTGGGCGTCTGCAGCTGGGTGATTTAAAGCGTTAGTTGCATTAGTAAGATGTGAGCAAGGTGGCTTATATGGGTACTGGAATATGTTTGTTATCTTTATCACATGGGTGTATCGTGCCATATACATCCCCTCATGGGAAGGTGCCTTGGTGCTAATGAGATGGTTGATCCAAGGAAATGAATTTGTTCTCCACTTCAGACCGAACCTGATTGCCTCCCATTCCTCAGGTGCTTTATGAACCTTACATATTTAGCTCTTTCCTATGATAATAATATACCATATACAGTACTTTAGGGACATTATTAAGCAAATGATTTATAGTTTAGATACCTTCGGATTCAATGCATTCTGTGATATTAATATTTTGATTTTAGGTTTTGCTAGGCTTATCGACTTCACGAGAGCTAACTTAAGTCATTCACCCATACATTATTACCAAAAATTCAAGAATGTTTTAATATCTAAAATGCGGAAAAAAATAAACTAAGTGTATTTGTATTGTTCTCTTAAGTTATAGTGCTGCAATATTCATACATATATTACTAGGTAAAACAATTGAAAGCATTCAAAATTGTGAAAATGTATTATAAATAAACTTTACACCTTTAGTAGTGCCATCTCTTGTCGAATCCCACAACTTGAGGTCTGAACCGTTTTCTCTCAATTCGTAAGAGGAGACACTACTCAATGCTAAATAAGTAAGTTTATTCAGGTAGACACAAATACAATAGCAGCATATGTATAGAGAACCTAGGATAACCCAAAAAAGTCAGACAGTGACTTATTTCCATTGGGGTCCTGAAGAAGAAGACATTCTATTTAAGTACAGGTACACATAAATAGTTACACAAATTAACTACGTAAGTAGGCCTGTTGCAGTGTTCCTTCTTACGTTCTTATGTTCTTAAGTAACATGTGTCAATTACCTAGGATAAGCCCAAAAAAAGGTCAGTGACTTATCTCCAGAAGTAGAAGAAAAGCCACCAGGCCACGTCGAGTGTCTGGGTTCGATTCCCAGACAGGGGAGAAACAATGGGTGTTTCTTTACACTAATTGTCTATGTTCCCCATCAGTAAAATGGAAACCTGGGAGTTAGTCGACTGGTGTGGGTCGCGTCCTGGGACAAAACTGACCTAATTTGTCCGAAAAGCTCTGCATAACAAGAGGCTTTCCATGTCAATGATGTCAGCTAGGCCTGTATACTTTGTACATTTACTTGTAGAAATAAAGATATTATATTATTATTAATATGGATTATTAAAACCTCCTCCTCTAAATCCCCTCAAGGAAGGTTCCTTGATGTTGGTGAGGGGCTCTTGATTTAGGGAATTAGATCTGTGCTCCAGTTCCCCGAATTAAGCCTGAATGCCTTCCACATCCCCCCCCCCCAGGCGCTGTATAATCCTCCAGGTTTAGCGCTTCCCCCTTGATTATAATAATAATAATCCTCCTCTAAAAATGAGGCAAACAGTGTCGCTTATTTCCACTGGAGCCCCCCCCCCCTTTTTTTAGGCCTTCCCAGGATACTACCCACAACACTTCTGTTTCTACAGGTAGCTATTTATTACCAGGTAACAGGAGAAGCGGTAAATGCTAGATTGACCCAGGTCCTTTTTTTGTGAGCTGAAACAGCTACCACTGGACTAAAAAAAAATTCTCTAGCAATACAACTACATTAGCTCAATGATCGTTAAGGTCAGTTTGTTAGGTTTAAGGCTTTAGATAGGCGAGAAAGATGAACCTTTACCATTACCTTTATATTATTTTAAAAAAGTAAACATTTCATTACAACCTAAAGCAAATTTAAAAAAATAATTAAAAATAATAAATAACAGGTGGAAGTGTCATTATTTTATATTTTTCAATGCACATAAATTCAAGGACCCCAACGGAAATAAGCTACTTTGACTTTTTTGGGTTATCCTAGGTAATTTACACATGTTACTATGTATTATAACTGGACTTGTGCGTCCCCGAGAAAATGAGAACTTCATTTTCGCGCAGGACACTGAGGCGTCTTGTTTGGCATTTTCAGGTTATGTAATTCAGGCGCAGGTACACGTAAGTACCTAACCTTTAGTAAGTACCTAAGCTAACCTTAACTAAGTACCTAAGCTAACCTTAACTAAGTACTTAAGCTAACCTTAACTAAATACCTAACCTAACCTTAACTAAGTACCTAACCTAACATTAACTAAACGATAACTAACCTAACCTGACCAAATCTAACTGATTTTCATTAATATCTCCCGATATGGGAAGTGCACAAAAACTACTTATGTACATAGGTTGTTAGTTTTGAAATATGTAATACGTATAATGTCCCAGTTCCGCAAAGTAGTTGTCAATAATTGTAGCAGCAATAATAATAATAATAATAATATTTTTTTAGTAAGTAGTTCTAGTTTCAATCTGATTTCTGAAAACTGTTGCATTCAGCAAGCAGCTGCAACAGGCTTAAGATAGATTCAAGCAACTGCTCTTGTTGCTTGAATCTGCGGTGTTCTGGGAGCAGAGAACGCTGGCAAATTAGGTCAGTTTTTGTCCCAGGATGCGACCCACACCAGTCGACAAACACCCAGGTACCTATTTTAAATTGACGGGTGAACAGGGACAGGAACAGCAGGTGTCTTATGGAAACTCGTCCCTAATGTTTTCCAGCCATACCGGAGGAGATTCGAACTCCGGGCCTTGGTGTGTTAGCTGAGTGCGATAGCAATGGAGCTACGGGGCAAACGTTTCTTTCTCGTATTTCACTGTCAACTGGCAATGCTTCTTGGCAGGGTTCGAAAAGTTAAATTTCATAGCCAGGGCAAAAAATTACTTCCTGGTTGGTCTGCACCAATTTGTCCCCAGTGTCGAAGCTCACTGCACAACTCTTTGAAAATGACGGACTGAAGATTCCAGAATAAATATAGTTGTTAAATGCGACAAACCTTGCTTAAGGCAGCCTTACAGGCACATCCTTCTCAACAACAGCCCAAAGTTTCAGTTGTTGACTTGACAGACCACATAAATGAGCTTAGGCAATAGTAAAAACATGTTCTGGAAAACTAAACATAAGCCTGTTTATAGTATAGGATTATTTAGAACAGAAAATATGTTTGGCGAATTACATGTGGTGTATTTATATTAAGTATATAATTAGTAATATCTTTGTGAATATATTTGTAATATAGCATGTTACTATATTAAACTCATTTAATCATGTATTAAGTCATATAACGCCTGAGGGAATGGGAGGCAATCGGGTTCGATTTACGGGAAGATGGGTCCAATTCCTTGGATCAAGAGCTCCTCACCGGCATCCAGATACCTCCTTTGAGAGGTCATAAATATTTAAATCGATATTTACCTTAGCCCTGATGTGATGGCGACCTGCACCTCGAAGACCTGCCAATATGCAGGGATTAACCTGCATGAAACAAAATCCTAGTAAGCAAAAGGACCTTTGTAGTATGAGATCCTTTCCAGTATATGGAGAGACAATGTTCACCATAAATTATGAAGTATCAAGTCGTGAAACGGTAACAGCCTCGTGGAACAAGCCAGCTAACAGGGACACAGTGTTCTTCAACCTTCCTACTGAAGATTCTCTACATATCTTCCACGATGTTCGCCGTGAACTTTGTTAACTACATGTGATAGTGTTCAACACGGTGTTTAAAACAGTTTTCGAGTGCATTATTTATTACAAACACTTGAGATCACAGGTCACTCGCACAACTCAACTCACAACATGGCTGACTAGAATGAATCAGCTGACTTTAGTCACGTGATTGAGCTCTTCTGTCGCAAATTTGTCATTGTCATTTAAAAATTTGTGATATTCGTTTCCATGCGATAAATTGTGTGACCTCTTCTGATTTGCTTTAAATCTTCAATGCTGATATTTTATTGAATTGGAAACTTAGGGTGCACTCTCCACTATTTTTTTTGCTTGCACTGAGGTAAAGGGGGCTGGACTCCTGGGATACCTTTATCAGCTATCACCGACCAGGGCCAGGAGCTGTGAGTCAACTCCTGTAACCATGAATAGGTGAACACATTTAATTTAGCGGTGTACTCGTCAGAATAACACTAACACTAGAAAATATATATTAAAGCAATGGACTGTGGCATCATTAATAGCTTGACGCCCGGATGTAATATACTTCAGTGATACTTATATACGAAACTAGGGACATAAATTCATAAATTATTAAGAAAGTGATTAAAATTAAGATTTTGTGGATTCCCTCTCATATAGCCTCCAGGGGCATGACAAAGTTGATGAATTATAACTAAAGCATTAAATTAAGAAAATGTTAAGTAAAATTTTGTTTTTGAAACAGAAATTTACGTAACATTGTCAGAAAGGAATTAGCAAAGTAGCTTGAAAACAACAGTACAGACATGAACTAGCAGATCCATTATCCATCACAATGAAATGTGTCAAGTAAACATGTCTATGGAGAAAGTAACAAGGTAGTAAATTACAAGATGGTGTTACTGCTAGACTAAAGCTAGGCTATAAGTCTCCGGCAGTACGGTTTGTACAGAAATGTCAGTGACAAAATGCAAAATGTGTGGACAGAGACAGGGCCATACACTGGAGCATTATATCCAACTTTTCAGAGGCACCTCCATACAAACCTTACAGGATGTGGCAAAGCACTTCATTGTTAACGATTAGATATCTGAAATCTTGAGGATATAATTTAGGGACGAGATGATACCAAAATTTTTGCCGATACCTATACCGATACCCGATTTTCGGCCGATACCGATATGGAATCCGATACAAATACTTTTATTATATTTTTTATTTTTTTAATAAAATTATTATATCCAGCATATAAAGAAGTGCTTATTGTACAATGGTTATTAAATAACACAGAAAGGTTAAATATAACTTTATTTCTCTGAGGTAACAATGCAATAAGCATTACATGGTCTATTTCCTATTGCGTTAGTGCTAGTTGTCAAAAGCACTTGTCGATGGTGCCAGTTTCTGTGTGCTCACCTAGTTGTGGTCGCAGGGGTCGGTTCACAGCTCCTAGCCCCGCCTCTTGGTCGCTACTAGGTCCACTCTCCCTGCTCCATGAACTTTATCGTATCGTGTGTGTGTGAGGGTATAAGTAACCTTCACAGTCATGAGCTAGTGTTAATTTAGATATTTTTAAGCAAATATACAATATTAATATTTTAAAAGTATCAGCTGGTATCTGCCGTTTTTCACCGATACCGTTAAAATGGCCGATTCCCAACGATACCAATACTATGGCACATCACCAAGATGTATCCACATTTTTCATCGACTATTTTTTTTATTCGCCGGTATTCTCCCGGCCCGGGTCTCGACTAGATGAATTAATTGTTTTTGAAGGAGACTGCAACCCATTGATGACTAATGATCTTTTTATTGTAATAAGATGTCAGTTTTCGTGGAGAGCATTCCATATTGAATTTTGTACATCATTTATAACGAAGTAATTGTAAGATAAGAAATGGCTAATTCTTTCTAGTAATGCAACATTGTCCAGCGGGGTTTAAGTAAGTTACTAAGTAAATAAGTTTATTTAGTCACAGGTACACACAAGTAAAATTATCAGTGTAAATTGCTTAAGATAACTCGAAAAAATCAGTGACTTATTTAGGTGCAGGTACACAAGTACAATTATCATATCTAGAAACATATGTGTAAATTACCTAGGATAACAAAAAAAAAGTCAGAGTGACTTATTTCCATTGTGACCTCTGTAATACTGATATTTTTGGCGCTACTGCTCACAGGATGATCATGGGATGCACAGTAAACTAGCGCTCAGGAGGCACAACTAATTAAACTCAAATGTAAGTAAGCTTATTTAGGCACAGGTACAAGAGTACAGTTATCACACCTAGTGTAAATTACTTAGGATAACCCAGAAAAATCAGACAAAGTAACTTATTTCCATTGGTGTTCCTTTTACCACAACCAGTGCTCACATACATGGTCCTCAGACAAATAGAGAAACTAAAGCCTAACAAATCCCCAGGTCCTCATAAACTGTTTGCAAGGGTGTTAAAGGAATGTAAAGAGGAACT
Source organism: Cherax quadricarinatus (assembly GCF_038502225.1). NCBI lineage: Eukaryota > Metazoa > Arthropoda > Malacostraca > Decapoda > Parastacidae > Cherax > Cherax quadricarinatus. The sequence continues at coordinate 16,167,029 of NC_091341.1, forward strand.
TAGCATACCTTTGGCTAATCTTTTTAACATGTCACTACAAACTGGCATAGTGCCTGATACCTTTGGCTAATCTTTTTAACATGTCACTACAAACTGGCATAGTGCCTGATAAGTGGAAAATGGCAAACGTAATACCTGTTTACAAGGCAGGTGACAGGTCCTTGGCTTCGAACTATAGACCAATAAGCCTTACCTCCATAGTGGGAAAATTTATGGAATCAATAATTGCAGAAGCAATTCGTAGCCATCTTGACAGACACAGATTGATTAATGAATCTCAACACGGTTTTACAAAGGGGCGTTCCTGTTTTACGAATTTACTAACTTTTTTCACTAAGGTGTTTGAGAAGGTAGATCATGGTAATGAATATGATATTGTGTATATGGACTTCAGTAAGGCTTTCGATAGAGTTCCACACCAGAGGCTATTGAGGAAACTTAGGGCACACGGAATAGGAGAATTTTTTTCCTGGGTAGAGGCATGGCTGACAAATAGACAGCAGAGAGTTTGCATAAATGGAGAGAAATCAGAATGGGGGCACGTCACAAGCGGTGTTCCTCAGGGGTCAGTGTTGGGCACGTTGTTGTTCACAATTTACATAAACGACATAGATGAGGGAATAAATAGCGACATAAGCAAATTTGCTGATGACACCAAAATAGGTCGTCCAATTCATTCTAATGAGGACATTAGAGCACTCCAGGATGATTTGAATAGACTGACGCAATGGTCGGAGAAGTGGCAGATGCAGTTTAATATTGACAAATGCAAAGTTCTAAATGTTGGACAGTTAAATAACCATGCGACATATAAACTAAATAATGTAGATCTTAATACTACTGATTGCGAAAAGGATTTAGGAGTTCTGGTTAGCAGTAATCTAAAACCAAGACAACAGTGCATTAGTGTTCGCAATAAAGCTAACAGAATTCTTGGCTTCATATCTAGAAGTATAAATAATAGAAGTCCTCAGGTTGTTCTTCAACTCTATATATCCTTGGTTAGGCCTCATTTAGACTATGCTGCTCAGTTCTGGTCACCGTATTACAGAATGGATATAAATGCTCTGGAAAACGTACAAAGGAGGATGACAAAGATGATCCCATGTATCAGAAATCTTCCCTATGAGGACAGACTGAGGGCCCTGAATCTGCACTCTCGAAAGGCGTAGAATTAGGGACGATATGATCGAGGTGTATAAATGGAAAACAGGAATAAATAAAGGGGATGTAAATAGCGTGCTGAAAATTTCCAGCCATGACAGGACTCGCAGCAATGGTTTCAAGTTGGAAAAATTCAGATTCAGGAAGGATATAGGAAAGCACTGGTTTGGTAATAGAGTTGTGGATGAGTGGAACAAACTCCCGAGTACAGTTATTGAGGCTAAAACGTTGTGTAGTTTTAAAAAATAGGTTAGATAAATACACGAGTGGGTGTGAGTTGACCTGACTAGCTTGTGCTGCTGGGTCTGGTGCAGTGCTCCATCCTTGAGTGGAGATGACCAGACTGTGTGGGTCATTGGGATAATCCGGGGGGTGGGTCATTGGTCTAATCCGGGGGGAAACATGGACCTGCTCCGCTTGGGTCAGTAGGAATGTGGCAGTGTTCCTTCTTTCTTATGTTCTTATGTTCTTATTATGGCATCCTCCTCCCCTGTATCACTCCGCGGCCGCTACACACCCTTCTTCACACAAAATTTCTTGAAAATGAAAATGAAAACGAAAATGTTTATTTCCTTGCAAAGCTTACACTGTGTGGTTTACATATTATAAAATATTAATTGCAACGAAGGCCACTAGCATGCGTAGGCATTTCGAGCCAAATCAATATCACATTTTAAAACACAATTATTATATTATTGTAGATGAATGGTTCAGAGAACCGACACATTGATAAATTAGACACACGTGCAACTCTTGGGTATCTTTAATGAGGAAACGTTTCACCACACAGTGGCTTCATTAGTCCATACAAAGGAGAAATGTGAAGAACAGGAGGAGAATGAGGTAATCAGTCGCTCAACCTTGAGTCGATGTGGTCAGTCCATCAATCTTGAATAGAATACAGCATATGTGCAGAGAAGTAGCTTATATACTGTAGGCATATGCTGAGTTTAGGAAAATTATATAAAAATATTCCACTGCTCCACTGTATGGCTCAAGGACTCCAGTGGAAAAAAAAGTCCTGCGACTCTTTTTGGGTTATGCTAGGTAATTTACACTGTGAATGATAACTGTACTTATGTATACCTGTGACTAAAGAAACTTACCCAATGGAAATAAGTTAGTTTGACTTTTTTCGGGGGGGGGGTTACCCTAAGTAATTACACATGTTACTATGTATGATAATTTGTATAATTGTATTTATGTGTACCTGTACCTACCAACCTGGAGTCTGCCTGGAGGGCATTCCAGGGATCAACATCCCCAAAACCCAGTCCACAACTACAGGGCCGGATTACCGCATAGGCAAACGAGGCATTTGCCTAGGGCCCCGCGCATTTGGGGGCCCCGCGGTCCAAGGGGTTCAGGGGCTCATCCAAGACTGCGCACATGGTGCAAGTGCAAAGGGGTCCCTACCTAAAAAGTTCAAGTGTTTGGAGAGTAAAATTGATTTTTAAAAATTAATCAAAACAAAAATAAATAATGAAATAAAATAAAATAAAAATAAATAAACCTAACCATAGATGGCAACACTCAACACGCCTTTGTTTACATCAGAACAGCTGTGTTTACCCGCTAATGGGTGAGTATGGGAGATTCCTCTCCAATTTTCTGTAGTAATTACACGTTATCTAGACTTGTACTGTGATAAATTAGCTGAACTGTTGTTGATAGACATTGATGTGTATGGATAAATGTTTGTTTTCGCCTCTAAATGTTAAGGAAGGTACCTGATAGGGTTACTTGACCAGTAAAGACGCATTTTTGGTAAAAATACTATAAAGAAAAACCTAAAAATGCAAACTGACTTCCGTTTGTAGGTTTTAAAAGCACTTTGTCCTGTCTTTAAGTCTTTATCATTTCAATAACAATCTCAAATGATTGATGTTCTACATCACTTCCGTCGCAAATGCTTAGTTTTCAAGTTGCGACAGAAGTGATGTAGAACATCAATTAATTTACTACATATTTCCCCAGAAACACATAAGCCACATCAGAAAGTCGTTGGTTGGGTGAAACTGAAAATTGTCCCTGCATTCTTTAATTCTCATGTCCTTATCTCCCCTCAAGGAAGGTTCCTTGATGTTGGTGAGGGGCTCTTGATTTAGGGAATTGGATCTATGCTCCAGTTCCCCGAATTAAGCCTGAATGCCTTCCACATCCCCCCCAGGCGCTGTATAATCCTCCGGGTTTAGCGCTTCCCCTTTGATTGTAATAATAATAATAATCATGTCCTTATCTATGGTGGTAGGCCATATATCATGCAAAACATAATGATTAGTTTAGTTATGAAAATGGTAATATAAATACCATTGTGCATTGTTCTTGGACTCAGTATGATTTCTGTAAATTGGAGATCAAGGAGGATGAATTAGTAAAATATTCGTAGCCCAAATCACTAACCTAATCTATGGTAAAAGTTCTGTATATGACTCCTTTCTGGTAACGTTTTGAATTTTTAGATGCGCAGCCAGAGGAAAGGGGGCTACAAGGGCCATATCCCCCCAATTGACAGAAAAAAATTTAATAATTAAAAAATTAATAATAATTGATAATGAAAAATTTGTATTTGCATGATTACAGACAGTGATACATCCCCATTATGGCATCTCGTGAACGTGATGTTGGACGTTCTTATGCGAGTGGGTCACAGAAAAGAAAGAAAATTCAAGAAAAACAGAAAAAGAAAGATGTAGGAAGCTGCAGAAAGATCACAGACATGCTCACGAAAACAGTTTCTGATGTTACCAGTACAGTTGAATCTGCAGATACGTCAGATCATACAGGAAGCCCTACCTCCATTATTTCTCAGCCAGCATCTACTTCTTTTGTGTCTCCTCTCATTATCTCAACGGACATTTCATCCGCAGGATTTCTTAAAAAATCCTGCCTCATGGCCAAATTTAATCCCAGATTCTCTACGTAATGCTTTCATTGCAGAAAACTTCAGTCAAACTCTGAACATTGACTTTAGGAAATTAGCAAGGATTTATGATGATGGAAGTCGTCGTTGTTTAAAGTCATCTATTTTTTATAGGAAGCTTGCAAATTCAGAAACTGTGAAAAGATCATGGATGGTATACTCTGAAAGCTCAGGAAAAGTGTACTGTTCAGCATGCAAGCTATTTTCTACCAAAGAAAATACCTTCACACAGGGGTTCAATGACTGGAAAAATTCCAAGCGTTTCGAGGAACATGAAAACAGCACCACTCACAGGAGCTACATTTTAGCCAGTGTATTTCGTGCACAGAAAAAAAGGCTTATTGGATTCTCATTTGGAAAATCAAACTGAAAAAGAGCGCACTTATTGGAGAAAAGTTCTAGAAAGAGTTGTTGCTGTTGTAAAATTCTTAGCTCTAAGAGGACTTGCTTTCCGTGGAGAAAATGAGGTTTTTGGTTCGGAAAACAATGGCAATTTCCTAGGGATCATAGAACTGTTAGCACAATTCGATCCATTCTTAGCAAATCATGTGTCACGCCTTGGGAATGCAGGAAGAAATCCGTAGGGAGACACTGGTCAGAGAAATAGCAAGCATCGAACTTAAGCTAAAAGAATCCTTTAGGAGTCAGGAATCGCGGGAAGAACTAAAAGCCATAAATGAAATCGAAAGAAACCCAAAGTATTTCTTCTCCTATGCCAAATCAAAATCGAGAACAACGTCCAGTATTGGGCCCCTACTTAAACAAGATGGGTCCTACACAGATGACAGCAAGGAAATGAGTGAGCTACTCAAGTCCCAATATGACTCAGTTTTTAGCAAGCCGCTAACCAGACTGAGAGTCGAAGATCAAAATGAATTTTTTTATGAGAGAGCCACAAAATTTGATAAACACAAGCCTATCCGATGTTATCCTGACGCCAAATGACTTCGAACAGGCGATAAATGACATGCCCATGCACTCTGCCCCAGGGCCAGACTCATGGAACTCTGTGTTCATCAAGAACTGCAAGAAGCCCCTATCACGAGCCTTTTCCATCCTATGGAGAGGGAGCATGGACACGGGGGTCGTCCCACAGTTACTAAAAACAACAGACATAGCCCCACTCCACAAAGGGGGCAGTAAAGCAACAGCAAAGAACTACAGACCAATAGCACTAACATCCCATATCATAAAAATCTTTGAAAGGGTCCTAAGAAGCAAGATCACCACCCATCTAAAAACCCATCAGTTACACAACCCAGGGCAACATGGGTTTAGAACAGGTCGCTCCTGTCTGTCTCAACTATTGGATCACTACGACAAGGTCCTAAATGCACTAGAAAACAAAAAGAATGCAGATGTAATATATACAGACTTTGCAAAAGCCTTTGACAAGTGTGACCATGGCGTAATAGCGCACAAAATGCGTGCTAAAGGAATAACAGGAAATGTCGGTCGATGGATCTATAATTTCCTCACTAACAGAACACAGATAGTCGTCAACAGAGTAAAATCCGAGGCAGCTACGGTGAAAAGCTCTGTTCCACAAGGCACAGTACTCGCTCCCATCTTGTTCCTCATCCTCATATCCGACATAGACAAGGATGTCAGCCACAGCACCGTGTCTTCCTTTGCAGATGACACCCGAATCTGCATGACAGTCTTCCATTGCAGACACTGCAAGGCTCCAGGCGGACATCAACCAAATCTTTCAGTGGGCTGCAGAAAACAATATGAAGTTCAACGATGAGAAATTTCAATTACTCAGATACGGTAAACATGAAGAAATTAAATCTTCATCAGAGTACAAAACAAATTCTAGCCACAAAATAGAGCGAAACACCAACGTCAAAGACCTGGGAGTGATCATGTCGGAGGATCTCACCTTCAAGGACCATAACATTGTATCAATCGCATCTGCTAGAAAAATGACAGGATGGATAATGAGAACCTTCAAAACTAGGGAGGCCAAGCCCATGATGACACTTTTCAGGTCACTTGTTCTATCTAGGCTGGAGTATTGCTGCACACTAACAGCACCTTTCAAGGCAGGTGAAATTGCCGACCTAGAAAATGTACAGAGAACTTTCACGGCACGCATAACGGAGATAAAACACCTCAATTACTGGGAGCGCTTGAGGTTCCTAAACCTGTATTCCCTGGAACGCAGGAGGGAGAGATACATGATTATATACACCTGGAAAATCACTCACTACGAAAGCAAAAGACTTGGCAGACGATGCACCACCCCCCAATGAAAAGCAGGGGTGTCACTAGCACGTTAAGAGACCATACAATAAGTGTCAGGGGCCCGAGACTGTTCAACTGCCTCCCAGCACAAATAAGGGGGATTACCAACAGACCCCTGGCAGTCTTCAAGCTGGCACTGGACAAGCACCTAAAGTCAGTTCCTGATCAGCCGGGCTGTGGCTCGTACGTTGGTTTGCGTGCAGCCAGCAGCAACAGCCTGGTTGATCAGGCTCTGATCCACCAGGAGGCCTGGTCACAGACTGGGCCGCGGGGGCGTTGACCCCCGGAACTCTCTCCAGGTAAGTCGACTAACACCGAGGTACCTATTTGCCGCTAGGTGAACAGGACAATAGGTGTAAGGAAACATGTTCCACCCGCCGGGAATCGAACCCGGGCCCTCCGTGTGTGAAGCAGGAGCTTTAGCCACCAGGCCACCGGCCCACTGTATCTTACATGTCATCTACTATATGCAATGAATTTATTGAACTGATGACTAAGAAGGTCCTCAATAACATCATAGCAGCTGTGAAAACTGCAAAATACTTTGCAATAAGTGTAGATTCAACACCAGATATTTCTCATACAGATCAATTGACATTCATTGTTCTCTTTGTCGACTCCAGTGGTAAGCCTGTAGAGCGCTTTATAAAATTCATTCCTCTTTCAGGCCATGATGGAGAAACAATGATGAATGTAGTACTGGATACTCTGCTTGAACATGATCTCTCTATTATGAATTGCCGTGGCCAGAGCTACGACAATGCAAGTAACATGGGTAAATATAATGGATTGCAAGCCCGTATCAAGCAAATCAACCCACTTGCTGAATATGTGCCCTGCTCAGCACATTCTCTTAATCTTGTTGGGTCATGTGCTGCGGAGTGTTGTGTCGCTGCAGTTTCATTTTTTGGACTTTTACAAGCACTCTTTAATTTTTTCTCTGCTTCAACGCATCGGTGGAGTATACTCAAGTCAACCATTCATGGAGATGTTATCAAATCATTATCAACAACAAGGTGGTCAGCGCAGCATGATGCAACACATGCTTTGAAAGACAGCTTTGCTGAAATACGTTCTGCTTTGATCCAAATAGCAGAGGATGAAGACCAGACAGCAACTACAAGAAGCGAAGCAGCCAGCTTAGCATCAAAATTGGAAGATTTTGAAGTGGCCTTACTCCGTGTGCTTTGGGACTGTATACTGGAACGGTTAAATGCCACGAACAAGACACTTCAGAAAATTGAAATTGAAATGGCTACTTGTGCTAACCTCTATGCAGGCTTAGTGGAATTTGTAAGCTCACTTCGCAATGATGAAGCTTTTGAAATGTTTGAAGAGAAAGCTAAACTGCTGGTGAAAGACTACAGTTACCGGGCAGATCATCAGCGGTCAAGGAAGAGGAAACGCAATTTTGAAGAGCCAGACAATGAAATTGTGTTGCTACCAAGGCAGAAATGTAAGACAGCTACATACTTCGTCATTCTGGATTCACTGATTACAGAATTGGTGAAAAGAAAAGAAATCTACCAGAATCTCAATGACAAGTTTGGATTTCTGTTCAAAATTACTACTATGCCAGATGCAGAATTGAGAGAAGCTGCATTAAAGTTGCAACAACACCTTTCAGCAGATGTTCAGGACACATTTGTTGAAGAAATAGTTCATTTTTCTGGGTATATGAATCAGATTAAAGCTCCACCTGAAAAATGTGCGCCCTCAGCTGCTTTGAAACATTTAAGAAATGCAGGTATCTCAGAAACCTTCCCTAATGTTGACATAGTGTATCGCCTTTACCTAACACTTCCAGCTACTAACTGTGAAGGAGAACGTTCATTTTCTGTTTTGAAAAGAGTGAAAAACCAGCTCCGTTCAACAATGAGCCAAGACAAATTGTGTAACCTAGCCTTGTTGACCATTGAGTCTGATCTAACAAGAAATATTGATTTTCAGAATATAATTGATGATTTTGCCAATATGAAATCCAGAAAACAGTTTATTTAAGAAGTGCCTGTGAATATAAACAATTCTTTACTTTCTTGAGTTTATATGATTTGATAGTCTTATGCATGATGCAATGATAACAATAATGGTCAGTGATTTATAAAGGGAATAATAGTGCTGTAGTGGTTATGCTGAATATAATAGGTACATGATGTCACTACTTTAATAGCCTAATCTAGTAATACTATGCTGTCTTGAGTTTATTCTCTTTAAAATGCATGATTTAACAAGGTAGTTATAATGGCTGTTGGTAAATGGTTTTGGTTGTCTTGATGTACTTTCCCTATTAAATTTAATCTAAATAGCCAGAATGTATTTAATTAGACCTTGGTATAAACCTTGGTAATAAATACCGACAAGTTGGTTTAGAAAGACACGTAAGCAAACACTATAACATATTTATTAGAAAACGTTTCGGTCCTGGGACCTTGATCACTTCTAACTTGATCACTTCTACCTCTGTATGTTAGAAGTGATCAAGGTCCCAGGACCGAAACATTTTCTAATAAATATGTTATAGTGTTTGCTTACGTGTCTTTCTAAACCAATTAGGCCTTAAACAGGCTCACACCGACCCCCCCCCCCCCACCCCAAAGCTGGAAGGGGTCGCTTCGCTTACCCGTAACTCAAAGGGGCCCCGCCAATCTGAATAGCCTAGGGCCCGGAGACTTCTTAATCCTGCACTGCACGACTAGGCCTCCCGGTGGATCAGGGCCTGATCAACGAAGCTGTTACTGCTAGCCGCACGTAGTCCAACGTACGATCCACAGCCCGGCTGATCCGGCACCGACTTTAGGTATCTGTCCAGCTCCCTCTTGAATACAACCAGGGGTTTGTAGATGAATGGTTCAGAGAACCGACATGTTGATAAATTAGACACATGTGCAACTCTTGGGTATCTTTATTGAGGAAACGTTTCGCCACACAGTGGCTTCATCAGTCCATACGTAGGAGAAACTTGAAGAACAGGAGGAGAATGAGGTAATCAGTCCCTCAACCTTGAGTCGATGTGTTCAGTCCATCAATCTTGAATAGACTGATGGACTGAACACATCGACTCAAGGTTGAGGGACTGATTACCTCATTCTCCTCCTGTTCTTCAAGTTTCTCCTACGTATGGACTGATGAAGCCACTGTGTGGCGAAACGTTTCCTCAATAAAGATACCCAAGAGTTGCACATGTGTCTAATTTATCAACAACCAGGGGTCTATTGGTAATGCCCCTTATGGCTTGTGGGAGGCTGTTGAACAGTCCACTATCCACACACCCAATGGAAATCAAGGACCCCAATGGAAATAAGTCACTTTGACTTTTTGGGGTTATCCTAGGTAGCCTACACATATGTTAGGTAAAATGACACAAGTGCAACTAGTGTGACATTTTATTGTGAAAACGTTTCACTCTCCAGGAGCTTTGTCAAGCCGTAACGGCTTGATAAAGCTCCTGGAGAGCGAAACGTTGCCACAATAAAATGTCACGTTACTTGCCCTCGTGTCATTTTACTTAACACATTGTCGGTAATTATGCCAACATTATTACAACCTATACATATCCTGCTATGTATGACAATTTATGTAACTGTATTTATGTGTACCTGTACCTGTATAAACTAACTTACTGACTTACATAGGTACCCAGTGGAAATAAGACACTGACTATTTTGGGTTATCCCAGGTTCTCTACACATATGCTCTTATGTATGATAATCTATATAACTGTATTTGTGTATACCTGAATAAACTAACTAACTTACAGACCCACTGACACCCCAGCATGAGCCACCAACAACAGGTCTTCGCGTAGCCTACACTAAACTGTTAAGACTAGATGTAGAGTTTCACTTCTGGATCCTCATAACACATCAGTTTGTTTACAAAGCGTTAAGAAGGGGGGATTTTTAGCAACTGAGGTATATCTCTTGTTGTTCTTTTGCTTATAGTGCTTATTACACATGAAAATAACTGCTACAGCTTCAGTGGTGATGATGAAGAGATCCTGATGGTCCATATATTGTTATATTGGGTGTACAACTAGCGCAAGTCCACGATGTCTGTAAAGAAATATTTACACTTTTATTTGGGGGTAGTTGAGTTGTATCGCGATTTGAGGTTGTGTTAGTGTTATGTGTTGATGAATAAGATATTTGTACAACACTTTGGAATCTTTATTCTGGAAACGTTTCGCCAGCCATTGACTTCCGTCCAGTGGTGAGAAACATTGTGAACAATAAAATGGTATAAAATACCGACAGGTTGTTAGGTAAGACACATATGCAACAGTTAGGTATCTTTATTTCGAAACGTTTCGCCTACACAGTAGGCTTCTCAACTTCTCTGTACTCGACTGAAGAAGCCTAATGTGTAGGCGAAACGTTTCGAAATAAAGATACCTAACTGTTACATATGTGTCTTACCTAACGAGAAACATTGTGTTGAGGAGTTTGATTACCTCAAACTCCTCATTGTCTTCTGGTAAATAATAATAATAATAATTTTTTCTACAAGTACATGATGCAGCTTATACAGACCATAGCTGACATCAGTGGCATACTATATAGAAAGCCCTTGGTCATGCAAAGCATTTCGGGCAACTTAGGGTGACTTTGACCCCATGATGCTACCCACGCCAGTTGATTATCACCCAGCTACCATTTTAGTGCTTGGTGAACAGGGATAACAGGTGTTTAACCCTCCGGGGTTAAATATCTGAACAAAATATTGCCTGTCTTAAGGAAACAGGCACAAATGTTTCCATCCATAATGGGGATCAAACCATGGACCTCAGTGTGTAAGCTGCGTGCACAACCAACCAAGCTAAGGGATTGAGGAAGCCTCTGGCTGGTGAAACATTTCCAGAATAAAGATTCCCAAGTGTTGCACAAGTGTCTTATTCACCATCTTGTTGGTTTTCTAAACCATATATCCAAACAGTATATTTTCAAATGATTGTAAGGTCCTTTTGATGAGTCTTCAAGTTGGGTACCATGTTGCTGGTGAAGAACATAATAGCAAAGTTGCGTCTAACTAGCACCCAACCAGGTCCACTCATGTACCTGTCCAACCTATTGGTGTCCCATGGCCTGGTAGGCAACGCTCTTGCCTCACACACCGAGTGTCCGTGGTTCAGTCCCTGGCTGGGTGGAAACGTTGGGCATGTTTCATTACACCTGTTGTCCCTGTTCACAAAGGTAGAGGGTACCTACCTGGGTGTTTGTCAACTGATGTGGGTCGCATCATGGGGGACAAAATTCAAGGACCCCAATGGAAATAAGACACAGTCCTCGATGTTGCACGGACTTTCTTGGGTTATCCTGGGTGGCTAACCCTCTGGGTTAAAAATACGATCAAAATCTTATCTCTCTTATCTTATATACTACTTTTGAGTCTTAAGTTCAGCATTAATTTTTTGAGCTAAATATTCTGAAATTGATGTGATTCTACATTTTTAAATTTTGTTTGCGTTGTCTTCTGTAAAAATAAAGTGGAAATAAGACTTCAAGTAGCCTTATCTTTGTTAGGCTTACACCTTGACAGCAACCAGAAATTAAACATTTGCATCCAGCACATATCTGAGAAATTTTCAAAAACTATGCATTCTTTCATAAATATGTACCACATAACATTACTCTGTATAACTCTTTAATCTACCTCACTTACAGTATCTGTACATGGAAATTTACAATACCAAACCACCTAGAATCCATAGGTGCTCAACAAAAATCATTTAATATAATGAGTGTTCAATCAGATTCCAGATAACACACTCCTACTGTTTAAAAGTCTAACTTAACCTACAAAACATTCATACATACTACCCTACATGCTGTATATACAGGACACTTGGTACCAATGTGAATCCAGCTTTCTGACTTCCAGGAAAGCTGCAACAGAGCACATCAACACAATACCAGAAACGAGTATCTCTGTAATGTAGACTATCATAGCCTACCATGTGTTTGACTTAACTGTTTAGAAACTCCATGCAAATAAAAGGTCCTAAAATATGGTGCTTCCTACTAGAAGATGCAAAAAGATTCCCTATCTGGCAACAGCTTAAAAAATATTGTTAAAAATTACCTCCTAAATCTGCTGTAACTTCTGCATAGATTAAATATATAAATGTATGGCTTAATCTTTTCAAAAACTCAAAGTGCATAAAAGGACCTGAAATATGGAACTCTCTACCTGAAAACTCGAGTCTCTCTGCCAGCCATTTCAAAGCTACTGTTAAAAAATATCCCCTTTCCCTAATGTGATTCTAACAACAGTCAATTATACCAAACAATTCTTTCAACCTCTATTGTCCCTGTTCCTTGTCTACTGTTCATACATCACATGTACTTAGCTTCTTTCTTAATATATCTCAAATTACACTTTTTTTTATTGAATTGTTAAATACCTTCATTATTTTAAAAAATATGTATTTTTTTTTTAACACGTTGGTTGTCTCCCACTGAGGCAGGGTGACCCAGAAAGAAAGAAAATCCCCAAAAGAAAAATACTTTAATCATCATTCAACACTTTCACCTCACTCATACATAATCACTGTCTTCACAGAGGCTTTCAGATATGATAGTTAAGAAGCCCCTTCAAACTGCCAATATCCCAAACCCCTCCTTTAAAGTGTAGGCATTGTACTTCCCATTTACAGGACTCAAGTCCTGCTATGTACGTATTCTTATTTGTATATATTTGTAATCATAATTTAGTTTTAAGGCTGCCTGAAATGCTTTGCATATCAAGGGGCTTTCTATAAAATAGCAATATACATATGTCAATCACCCTAATTGTATAATATATTGTTTTGTTTTTTGTTTTACCACATACAATTTATATGTCCAGACTTGACTTGTACTCACCGTAGTGCAGGCGAGAGATACATCATAATCTGCACCTGGAAGATCCTGGAGGGACTGGTCCCTAATCTTCACACAGATATCACTCCCTACAAAAGCAAAAGACTTGGCAGGTGATGCAACACACCCCCAGTGCCCAGGGCCCAACACTGTTCAACAGCCTCTCACCAGCTGTAAGGGGAATTACCAGTACACCCCTGGTTGTCTTCAAGACAGAGCTGGACAGATACCTAAAGTTAATGCCGGATTAGCAGGGCTGTGGTTCGTATGTTAGACTACATGCGGCCAGCAATAACAGCCTCGTTGACCAAGCCATGATCCACCTTGAGGCCTGGTCATGGACTGGGCCGTGGGGATATTGATCCCTGGAATACCCTCCAGGTAGACCAGTTCAGCACTCATACTCTTGCTCCTATTGTCACCAAAATTCCATTACAATTCTGTATTAACCCTTTGACTGTCGCATCCCCCAATCCTGAGGTGTCTCCTGGTGTCGCAAAATTTAAAAAAAAAAAAAAAAAAAAAAAAATTCTTATGAAATGATAGAGAATCTTTTCCCGATTGTAAAGACACCAAAAACACGAAATTTGATGGAAAACTGACGGAATTGTGCTCTCGCGAAGTTAGCGACCTCGGCGATATTTACAAATCGGCGATTTCGCCCACTTTGAGCCCTATTTTCGGCTAATTCCATTATTCCAGTCAACCAAACTCATAGCTATTTCTTCAGAACTCCATTTTTTCCATCGATTGAGTACAAGAAACTGCCCATTTACCGATTTCAACTACCCAATAACATGGTCAGAAATTTGCAATTTGGCCAATTTCACGAAAATTAAAAAATATGACAATTTCAAAATAAGGACCAGAATGAACAATGCAGACATTCCTGGCTCTAAAATAACATTTTCTTTGTTCATCAGTCATGTCTCCAGGCCCCTCTGATATTACTCTTGCTTTTTATTTTGAAATTTTATTCAAACAAAAAACAGAAGATTTACTGTTATGCAGACTACTGCAATACTGTAATAATTGTAAAAATTACATCAACCCATTCATGACTGCATATTAGAATGGCTATTTGGACATTTATTGGACAATGACATCATTTGTTTACTTTTGAACATCAGCAAAAATCAAACATTTCCCATATTTTGTGCTCCATTTCCAGGTTCTTTTTATAGTAAAATTAATCAAAATCACCTCTATTTCTATAATATAGTTTCCATTCTATCAAATGAGACCAAGAAAACGAGAATACAACTACAAATACTATACGAAAATAGACCACAAAGTCGGCATTTTAATTAAAAAAAAACAGAGTTTTTTTTCTCATTATGCACTGCATGCTCCAGGATTTTTTTTATATGGTGCACACTGACCACACAGATCCATTCTCTCACATGTGGGCCTACCAGCTTTCTCCTGCCTGATTTGAAGCCGCTAGAATTTATGAGTATATATACGTCAAACACGGTACCTCGTAAACGTATATATACGGCCGCGACAGTCAAAGGGTTAAACTGTTACAGATAGTACAGAAAAATGTTATATAAAATGTTTAAAGTTTTTGTTTTTTAATACACTGGCTATCTCCTAATAAGGCAGGGTGACCCGAAAAAGAGCAAACAAAAGTTTTTCTTCTTTCCACATGTTACATGTACAGTGAAACCTTGGTTTTCATTTGCCCAGGTTTTTGTCAAATTCAGCTTTCAACGATTCTTTTCGTCACAACATTGTCCCAATTTTTGTTCATCACCTCGGTTTTTGTCTGCTGTACGGAACATGTCTGTCTGCCCGTTCCCACACAAAGCATCCCATGCACGCATTCTGAGTCAGTCTGGCTTTGTGTCTCATTGAGTGAATATTGCCCTGCGCATTCATAGGAAAAATTTTGTAATAATCCGTTATTTTTTGTGCTTGTTTATTGAGTGAGACTGCTAAATAATCCACCATGGGGCCAAAGAAAGTTCCAAGTGCCAACCCTTTTATAAAGAAGGCGAGAAACATGATAGAATCCAAGAAAGAACTCGTAGCAAAGTATGAAAGTGGAATGAGTTGCAAAGTTTTGTAGAGAAATATCACTACCACCCTCTACAAAGGTAGAGGGTGGTAGTGATTGTGGTAGAGGGTGGTAGTGATGGTGGTGGTAATGGTGGTGGTAGAGGGTGGTAGTGGTTGTGATGGTGGTAGAGGGTGGTAGTGGTTGTGATGGTGATAGAGGGTTGTAGTGATGGTGGTAGAGATAACCTCTCCTCCCTCTTCTCTCCTCGCCGTCTTCCATACGCCAACAATAAAGGTAAAAGTGATGTTAAATGTTCATTTATCCATTTCATTAGTGCTTTATATTTATTTCTCATTGTTTTCTGTATGTAAAACTATAGTTATTCTCTATAAAATGTATTTTTTGTTAATATTTTTGGGTGTCTGGAACTGATCAAATTGGATTTACATTATTCTTATGGGAAATATTACTTCAGTTTTCGTTGGATTCGGTTTTTGTCGGACTCTCTGGAACAAATTAAAGATGAAAACCGAGGTTTCACCGTACTGTAAAACATAGTACTTAAAAATCTAAACTTCAATTATACATTGTCAAGCTGTTTTAAGCTAGTTTTAGACTGCCCAGAAAACCTTGCATAACCAGGGACTTTCTCCTTAGGCCATAAAACACATCGCCTAATTTTATAACAATTGTCTTCAAGCTGTCTTCAAGCAGGCACTGGACAAGCACCTCAAGGCGGTACCTGACCAGCTGGGCTGTGGCTCATACATTGGGTTGCATGCATCCAGCATTAACAGCCTGGTTGATCAGGCTCTGATCCACCATGAGGCCTGGTCACATACCGGGCTGTGGGGGCGTTGACCCCCGGAACTCTCTCCAGGTAAACTCCAGGTATACTTTTGGGAAATAAACACAAAATTTATACTGTACAAGTCAAGCAAGCACTTATCACAACAAATTTTAGGCAACACACTGTGCTCTTATTCTAATCCACAAACCTATTAATTGTTAAGGTCTCTACATACTACTGTTCACTTCTCATCTTTAAAACACTACAGATGTTGATGGTTATTAGTGAATTTAAACTTGGTGTTATGATTATTTCTTGGTATTTCTTGGAGCCTCTTATGCTGCCTCCTTTCACTTACAGCACTGAGCTATACAGTGGAAACTTGGTACTCAAACAGCTCCCTACTCGAACAAAGCTCGGCACTCGATCAAACAAACACGACCTGCCAGAACATTGCTGTAAACTATTTCGTGTTTCTTTGCATTTTTTGGTGTTTTTTTATATTATTTGTATAAATAAGTCACCATGGGGCCTAGGAAAATTTGTGGTTGGGAAGAATTCATTTGATACTCGAATGGATCAGCACTCGAACAACCTTCTGGAATGAATTAAATTCGAGTAGCAAGGTTCCATTGTACGGTGGCTTTGCTGTTCCCAGGCTAAGGTTGGACTCAGGGAATTTTTTTTCATTATGAATATACTGTATATGGAACAAAAGAAAATACTGTACAATATTGCAGATTTTTTGTACAAAAACAGAAAAAGTAAATTTACAGATTTCTTCCTGAGAACCAAAATTAATTATGTATGGACTCTTACTGAATATAAATGCAAGTACGGGTGGGCCCTGCATATACAGCACCTTTTTTTCAGTGTTCCACATTTTCATTGGCTTTCAGTTGAGGCATTGTTCATTATGTTCAGTGATTTTACTGCTTTTCTGCCATTTTCTACATTTTTGTACAACAGTTGCATAAGCAAAGGGTGACCAGTGTCATATTTTAAGGTAAGTATTGTATGTATTGTTTATTAATTTATTTTTTTATCTTTTATGTTCAGGTCTATTGAGCACTTAATAGTATATGATAGTGTAAACATGTTATCAGGAGTTTTATATACATTCGATAATGAAAAAAAAGTCTTTTACATCTGCTAGCAATTTTCACTTACTGTATGGAATCTGGGACCTAAAAGCCATACAAATGGGGCCCTTTTGTAACAAAGATATCCCACTGGATTTATGTCATTATATTTGTCCTGGAAATGGGAAGTACAATGCCTGCACTCTAAAGGAGGGGTTCGGGATATTAGTAGTTTGGAGGGATATGTTGTGTATCTTTATACGTATATGCTTCTAAACTGTTGTGTTCTGAGCACCTCTGCAAAAACAGTGATTATGTGTGAGTGAGGTGAAAGTGTTGAATGATGATGAAAGTATTTTCTTTTTGGGGATTTTCTTTCTTTTTGGGTCACCCTGCCTCGGTGGGAGACGGCCGACTTGTTGAAAAAAAAAAAAAAAATTGTCCTATGTCTAACAGAAACCTGGACAAAATATATATATACATGTATTAGCATACCTTGCTAATACAACGCTTAACTTTAGAGCGCTTCACTAATATGGAGCTTTTCAATTATATCCATGATTATTATTTTTGGCAGTGACACGCACATCAGCTGACCAGTACCATTTTTTTATTCATTTTTACTTTTGCATTTTTTTTTTTTTTTAGACCCCTAGCACTAGTGCATACTGATAAATGACAGTGTAAACATATTTTTAGGCTGTTATATGAACTGGCAAGTGAAAAAAAGGCTGATTTGCCATATTAGCGAGGTATGATTGTCTTTCTTTGCTCCTTAGGCATAGACTAGATTTCATGTTTTTTTTAAAAGCATAGTTAAGTGTGCTATGTTGTATCCAAGTGTTTAAACAAATTTTTTGACTTCATAATTCTTTTCAGTTTGAATCAGTATGAAGGAGGAGGATGATCTACAGCTTATATTAACATGGAGAGACCATAAACAAGTTCTTACACTGGTTATGGAAACTTTGCGTTACAAGGTAAAGTGATGTTTTTATATTAACTATTTATATATACAGTGGTCCCTCGCTTTTCGTAGTTCTCGGCAATCATTAATTTCGCCAATCATAGGGGTATTTTCGTATAAACATGGACTCGCTTTTCATAGGTTGACTCGCGAATAGTAGTTCTTCCGGGATGCATACGCACGGCGTGAGCCGGGGCGGCCTCCCTACCCAGCCACTCTGGCATTGTTTACCAGTGAGTGAAGGTCCCCTCAAGTGCTCCTCCGAAATATTTCATAATATTTCACTCATTTTAGTGCTTGCAATTACTAAATAAGCTACCATGGCTCCAAAGAAAGCTCCTAGTGCCAAGCCTGTAGTAAAGAAGGTGAGAAATATGTACAGTGACAAAGTCTTGGGCCATTTTAGGGAAGTGTTAAAGAGACGCCAGAAACAGAGCTCTCTCCACAGTTACTTTGCGAGACAGGACTAGAGTGACTCTCAAGGTGGTCCTAGTGGCATTAAGAAACAGAGAAGAGAAGCAACCCCTGAGAAGCAATTGGTACATGAGGTGTTGCTGGAAGGGGATTCCCCTTCCAAACTGTAAACAATCCAATCTCTCTCCTCCTCCAGTCTCCAATACACTAAGAAGAATCTCCAATAAAGGTAAGTGTTATGCTGTTAATGTTTCATTCATCATTTCTCATTGTGTTGTTTATGTACTATATGTATATTTCATGTAAAAATTTTTTGTTTTAATACTTCTGGGTGTCAGGACGGATTAATTGTATTTACATTATTTCTTATGGGGAAAATTGATTCGCAAATCGTAAATTTCGTTTATAGTAGCTCCTCCAGGAACAGATTAATTATGAAAAACGAGGGACCACTGTACAGTGTACAGTATATTATATTATGTGCATGCAGACATTCTCACTTACATGCATGCTCACACGTATCCACATGCTCTCTCATGTACACACACACATGCACACAAGCATGAGTGCATGTGCATGCACGTACACGCATTCATGCGCACACTTGCATGTACAGTGGTACCCCGAGTTTCGGCTATAATTCATTCCAGAAGGCTGTTCGAGTGCCATTACTGAACGAATTTGTTCCCATAAGGAATAATGTAAATTAGATTAGTCCATTTCAGACCCCCCAAAAATACACTTACTAAGCACTTACAATAATACACTTACATAATTGTTCAAGTTGGGAGCTGTACGAAACTCGGGGTACCACTGTAGCATGTATGGACGTGGATGTACATACATAGTTATTGTGCACATACATGCATATATCAATAACAGTATGTGAAACCTTGTTAAAATGGACTGATATGGGAAAGTGATTGTCCACTTTAATGAAAATCCACTGTATGGAAGAAATTGAAACAGCAAAGAACATGTATTGCATAGATGGACAACCATATATGGACAAATGCCCATTGCAGTGAACTGAGTCCTCTGTATTGATGACAGTAAAGGACATACTAAGAATAAACTATAATATTGCAATGTAGTACAGTAAATTACAGTTTGGTATCTGAAAATAAGAGATAAAAGTACAATACAGTAGAGTACAACAATTTTTCTTACCTTTTCTGGTGGCTATGCTCGTAATTGGATTACAGTATTGTCTAGTGGTCATTCAAAATAATTTTTATTCTGAGTCAGAATAACTTTTATTGTGAGTCAGAGGAGCTGTATAGCTCCAGCATAATATTGTAGCTGGTGTGGGAGATATACAAATAGATTGTATGGGAGATGTAGATGGTTCAGCAGATGTAGATGGTTGAGGAGACATAAATGTAATACCAGCCTTACCATAAATGTTTATATTAAGTTAAAAGCATTTATGGAAATGCCAGAGTAAACCATCAGTTGCCCCAAATTCCATTCCCATATAGCTTGCTAGCTTCTTAGTAGCAGAACAAAGCTTAACAGAACGAATGTTAACACTAGTAGCACACTGTTGAACATACCATTCTTGCACTGAATCCTTGTATCTTGGGCCATATTCATATTCTTCCTCAGAACAACTAACCTCTAGTGTACTTCTTAGATTATGCTGTAAGTTTGTTTTTCCTTCTACGAATGTCACACACTTTTTGCTGTGCTTCCCCCACACTCTCCACACATTTGGCCGCTGAGATGCCCAACTCCTCTTCCTTATTAATTCAATCTTCTGCTTAACACTTAAGTTCACATGCTTCATGGCATGTGAATGTAAAATATGAACTTGCTTTAGAGGCCATTGTTAATAACGCTGTACAGTGCACTTCAATAAAGTAATGATAAACACACTAATTCTAGGGAAAAATTGGAGACAACATGACGATAGTATGTCAGTACATATGCACCCAGGTAATAGCAAACTGATATAAAGTGAGCCACTGGCTCTGCTGCCCAGGAGCAGTGAAAATAGACAGGTCATAGATAAAGCCAGAACTGGACAATTCTACAGTGAAGCAGACTTAGTCCATTTCTTTGATGGTATGACTGGACCAGACAACTGTGTGATGCAGCAGACTTGGTCTATTGCATTGGTAATTTTACCACACACCTTCATATGGCAGATTTACTGAGTCTTTGTCTGGACAGATTTTTTATTGTTGTACCTGAAATCCATTGCATAGATGTGCATCATACCAAAGTTTTATTGTATCTCAAACCACAAAAGAAGTATAAAAGTAAGTTCTCAGTGTATGTACACACACATGCAGCTTGGAGTGTTTGTAGAGAAAGGGTTCTCAGTATACAGCATAGAGACAAACAACACTGGGTGTGTAATTGTGTATCTGTATATATATATATATATATATATATATATATATATATATATATATATATATATATATATATATATATATATATATATATATATATATATATATATATATATATATATATATATATACACACATACATACATACATACATACATACATACTCCTACTGCTCATTTGATAGAACATGTAAATTGAGTATTTTTGTACCATATAACAGTACACTATTTTTTTAACACACAGACTGTCTCCTACTGAGGCAGGGTGACCCAAAAAAGAAGAAACTCATAAAAAATTGTCTTCCCTTTACATTTAGCAATAGAAACTCATCACACATGCATTGAACAGCCATGTACCAAAGATACTGCAAATGCAGGAAAAACCAAACTTCATAACCATAAATTTCATTCCAGGAATAGTTCGCTGATGTTCCCCTGATCTGCGGTGAGAAACAGTATGTTGTTCACAAGTTTCTTCTCTGTACTTGTAGTCCATATTTTGAGGAGTTGCTTGAGTGTGTACTATGTGAACATCCAGTGTTGGTTTTAACAGAAACCTCACATGAAACTTTGGAGGCACTGCTTGACTTTATGTACCTGGGCCAGACAGATTTCTGTTCCAAAGATTTGGATCGACTACTTGATCTTGCATATGAGTTCAGAATTAAAGGATTAATTAGCCCCAAAGATGAAGCAGACAGACAAGTATGTATAATACAATGTTCTAATAAATATATTCTTTATTAAATGTTAAAAGTAATTCATCTTTGTTGCAATAATTTAATTAAATCTATTTTTATAGTAAGGATATCATAGTATAGAAATGATGCTTTTCTTTCTTGATTTAGGAGATGTGGTTTTGATTATTTGCCAAGGCAGGTTTGGCAGTTTTATTTGCTTAAGTGTGTCCTAGACTTTGTGTCTGGTGCCTGCACATTGAGCTTTTCTCACGTATGGTGCCAGCTGTCAGAATTGAATTAGAAGACATAGATAACATTTTTGGATTTTTAGAGGGATCTTTTAATTGAACCTTTGCCATCTGAACCCATCAAAAATGCCATTTACTCTGTACATTCAATCTATACAAGTTTACCTCTGACTTTTTTGCCTCAAAATTCTCACTTTTTCCTATAGCACATCTCATAACTTGAAGAACTAAGGGACGGTAGAAAATTTGAAAATTCAAGTACAGTAAACCCTCATTTTACTGGACTACTAGGAAGGAGTGGGTAGTTGGTACTGGTGATTGTGTTCACAACTATGACAGATAATTCTGTCACCAGTGGATTTTGTTCCTTATTTTCAAATTGATTGACTTATCAGATTTTATCCCATGTTTCTGAAGTTCAAAAAATTGAAGGTTTCCTGTACTGCACTAGGTATTGGTATTATGTTGAAGCCATTGTATTGAGATTGGTTGCATACTCTGATTTTATCTATGCAAAATAAAAGGTAGCCTTCTATCTAATGATACATATATCTTATTAAAGTTTAACCAAACACTCAAATATATGGAAAAAAGTAAAATAAAGTAAAAATCAATCTGTAATAGGTTAGTATTGCTTTTGAGTTATTATATATCAAGGTCAGGTATGCAGCATAGCTTTCTCTGAACAAAACATGTCTCTCAGAGATACAAGAATACAAGATCAGCAGTAAGCTTTCTTGCCCATGTTAGGCTGCACCTACCCATTCTACTCGTGTAGAAAAGTGTAATAGGTGTATGAAGGTTAGACTTAATCATCATTAGCCAATAAGCCTACTTTTTTTTTTTCAGAAACTTGAAAAGGATTCAGTTAAGCAAGAGCTCTCTGAGGTTATGCCAGATAAAACCACCCTATCAAAGGTTAGTGGCAGTTTTTTCTTGAAGGATTCCTTAAACATAAATAAAATTAAGATTGTAAATTATTTTTAATTTGAATTGTAAGTGGTAATTTTTTTTTTTTTTTTGCAGGAACTTAAAAACGATTCAGTTCAGCAAGAGCTTTCCAAGGTGATAACAGATGACACCAAATCATCAAAGGTTAGTGGTAGACTTTTCCTGTAATTTCTTGAACATGAATTAGTTTAAGAAAAAGTTTTGGAGTGAGATTAACAAGTTAAGGAAGCCTAGAGAACAAATGGATTTGCCAGTTAAAAATAGGAGAGGAGAGTTATTAAATGGAGAGTTAGAGGTATTGGGAAGATGGAGGGAATATTTTGAGGAATTGTTAAATGTTGATGAAGTTAGGGAAGCTGTGATTTAGTGTATAGGGCAAGGAGGAATAACATCTTGTAGGAGTGAGGAAGAGCCAGTTGTGAGTGTGGGGGAAGTTCGTGAGGCAGTAGGTAAAATGAAAGGGGGTAAGGCAGCCGGGATTGATGGGATAAAGATAGAAATGTTAAAAGCAGGTGGGGATATAGTTTTGGAGTGGTTGGTGCAATTATTTAATAAATGTATGGAAGAGGGTAAGGTACCTAGGGATTGGCAGAGAGCATGCATAGTTCCTTTGTATAAAGGCAAAGGGGACAAAAGAGAGTGCAAAAATTATAGGGGGATAAGTCTGTTGAGTATACCTGGTAAAGTGTATGGTAGAGTTATTATTGAAAGAATTAAGAGTAAGATGGAAAATAGGATAGCAGATGAACAAGGAGGCTTTAGGAAAGGTAGGGGGTGTGTGGACCAGGTGTTTACAGTGAAACATATAAGTGAACAGTATTTAGATAAGGCTAAAGAGGTCTTTGTGGCATTTATGGATTTGGAAAAGGCATATGACAGGGTGGATAGGGGGCAATGTGGCAGATGTTGCAGGTGTATGGTGTAGGAGGTAGGTTACTGAAAGCAGTGAAGAGTTTTTACGAGGATAGTGAGGCTCAAGTTAGAGTATGTAGGAAAGAGGGAAATTATTTCACAGTAAAAGTAGGCCTTAGACAAGGATGTGTGATGTCACCGTGGTTGTTTAATATATTTATAGATGGGGTTGTAAGAGAAGTAAATGCGAGGGTCTTGGCAAGAGGCGTGGAGTTAAAAGATAAAGAATCACACATAAAGTGGGAGTTGTCACAGTTGCTCTTTGCTGATGACACTGTGCTCTTGGGAGATTCTGAAGAGAAGTTGCAGAGATTGGTGGATGAATTTGGTAGGGTATGCAAAAGAAGAAAATTAAAAGTGAATACAGGAAAGAGTAAGGTTATGAGGATAACAAAAAGATTAGGTGATAAAAGATTGGATATCAGATTGGAGGGAGAGAGTATTGTGGAGGTGAATGTATTCAGATATTTGGGAGTGGACGTGTCAGCGGATGGGTCTATGAAAGATGAGGTGAATCATAGAATTGATGAGGGGAAAAGGGTGAGTGGTGCACTTAGGAGTCTGTGGAGACAAAGAACTTTGTCCTTGGAGGCAAAGAGGGGAATGTATGAGAGTATAGTTTTACCAACGCTCTTATATGGGTGTGAAGCATGGGTGATGAATGTTGCAGCGAGGAGAAGGCTGGAGGCAGTGGAGATGTCATGTATGAGGGCAATGTGTGGTGTGAATATAATACAGAGAATTCGTAGTTTGGAAGTTGGGAGGAGGTGCGGGATTACCAAAACTGTTGTCCAGAGGGCTGAGGAAGGGTTGTTGAGGTGGTTCGGACATGTAGAGAGAATGGAGAGGAATGTAGTGGAAGGAATGCGGGGTAGGGGTCGGCCTAGGAAAGGTTGGAGGGAGGGGGTAAAGGAGGTTTTGTGTGCGAGGGGCTTGGACTTCCAGCAGGCACGCGTGAGTGTGTTTGATAGGAGTGAATGGAGACAAATGGTTTTTAATACTTGACGTGCTGTTGGAGTGTGAGCAAAGTAACATTTATGAAGGGGTTCAGGGAAACCGGCAGGCCGGACTTGAGTCCTGGAGATGGGAAGTACAGTGCCTGCACTCTGAAGGAGGGGTGTTAATGTTGCAGTTTAAAAACTGTAGTGTAAAGCACCCTTCTGGCAAGACAGTGATGGAGTGAATGATGGTGAAAGTTTTTCTTTTTCGGGCCACCCTGCCTTGGTGGGAATCGGCCAGTGTGATAATAATAATAAAAAAAAAAGAATTAGATTAAGATTGTAGACTGTAAATTTTAGCATTTTTCTTTGGAATATATAAAAAATATTTTTTTTTTTCAGGGACTTAAAAGGAATTTAGTCAAGCAAGAACTTTCTGAGGTTATGTCAGATAAATCTACACACTCAGAGGTTAGTGTCAAATTTTTGCTTGGAGGATTCCTTGAACATGAGTTAGATCAAGATTGCTGATTAAGAGACTTTAATTAATGGAAATGATACAGCACATCAACATATTTCTTATATAAGTTAGCTGAAAATTATGTTGTTGGCCATTTATAGCATTTTTCAAAATTTCAAGTGGCTTCATTGTTTTTGAGTTGCACTGAGATACTTTACATTTCCATACATATCAGCTGTAGTGTGTATGAACTGTCACCACTGGTTAGTGAAATACGTACACTAGAGGTACGTATGTCTGTGGCTCGGTTAGCAACATTCTGTCTTAACACGCTGAGTGCCCATGATTTGATCCCCAACATGGGTGGAAATACTGGTTGCGTTTCCTTACACCTGATATCCCTGTTCACCTAGCAGTAAGTAGGTACCTGGGTGTTAGTCGACTTGTGTGAGTCGCATCTTAGGGGACAAAATTGAAGGACTCCGATGGAAATGAGACAGATAGTCCTTGATGACAAGCTGATTTTCTTGAGTTATCCTAGGTGACTAGCCCTCCTGGTTAAAAATCCAAACAAATCTTTTCTATGGTCCTGAAAACCACTATGTTGTAAAAGGCAAAAAATTCTCAGTGTTTATTATGCATTGCATGACTTGCAGGAAGAACTGAGTTAGGGTTCAGGACTCTTGATAGACGCATATAATTTTTTATTCAGAAGTTTATACTGAATAGCAGTAAATGTGCATTGATGTCTGTGTGCTAATTTCCTACTCATCCTCTTGATTGAATTTAGTAATTATGTTTAAAGGTGTTTGAGTGAGCCATAATTTCTGGTATCTAGTTAAATGATAAATTAGACACATGTGCAACTCTTGGGTATCTTTATTAAGGAAGTGGGTTTACAGATCCAATGAAATAAGGCTGGTTTAATGAGCAGTTTGCGGTTTCGCGGTTTCAGCTTGTACTTGCACCTGCATGGCTTAATCTTTGAGACAAGCATAAGATACCCAAGAGTTGCACATGTGTCTAATTTATCAACGTGTCGGTTCTGTGAACCATTCATCTACAATCTAGTTAAATTCCTAAATATTTGACTTATGCCATAGTCACCGTTTTAACTTCCCAATGTAACCATACCTGTCAGCTGTTTATTGAAGTAGAAGGTTAATAGTACCTTTCTTTAGAGTTTTTTCACTTAACCCTTTTGCTGTCTTCCACATAGATAGATGTTAACCCTTTTACTGTCTTCCACATAGATAGATGTTAACCCTTTTACTGTCTTCCACATAGATAGATGTTAACCCTTTTACTGTCTTCCACATAGATAGATGTTATTGATGCCAGTTTTGCTTATGTAGATCTACATTTAAGCACAGCACCCTCAGATATGGTATGAGTGGTAAATTTCAGCCTAGACTTGAGATAATGGGTCTGTGCAGTCAGTGTACACATTTTAAAAAAATCATGCCCCATGCAGTGCATGATGAGAAAAGCAAACTTCTTGACTTTATTTTTTGTTTAAAATTTTGAGGTGTTTTCTAGTGTAATTTTAATGGTATTATTGGCTGTTTCTGGGTATCAATTAATAGAATGGAATATTAACAGGGAAATTGAGATGAAGTAGCTGAAAATAGGGTTCAAAATAGTGGAAATAATATATTTTTGGTAGTTTTCCTGAGGAACAATATGGGGCTTCCCTATCCCCATCCTAGTAGTCTTTACTAGAGCCTCTTCGATTACTGGGGCAACCTAAACCGTAACCAGTCAATGTTGGTTATACAGTGGACCCCCGACTAACGATATTATTTCAATCCAGAAGTCTGATCGGGTGCCGTTATAGACCGAATTTGTTCCCATAAGGAATATTGTGAATTAGATTAGTCCGTTTCAGACCCCCAAAAATACACCTACAAAAGCACCTCAAAAATACACTTACATAATTGGTCAAGTTGGGAGCTGATTGTTAGTCGGGGGTCCACTGTATTATATTATCAGAGAAATTGGGTAAAACTTTGATCTTTTTGTGTGACAGTGGATTCAGAATGGAGAGCAGAGAATAGGTTGCCTTAGTGGCTGGAAGGTCTGCAGTGTTTCTTTTGGACTATGCACTCTATATGGTAAAATTCTTGGTTTACCTGATGCTGCCAAGAATCTACAGTACCGTATGTAAAATTCTGTCATATTTTTGAAGGCATTACAGTTTTAAATGCTCTTACTGAACTTAGCCTTACTTAACACATGATTTACATGCTGCACATATACTTTACAAGAAGAAAAAGAAAACAAAAGTTGAGTGCCATATTTTATTTAATATGTACTTCAGTTTAATTTGCACTTCAATTTGATATGTACTTCAATTTGGTTTAATTCTTCTTCTTCTTTCAACAAACCGGTCGTATCCCACCAAAGCAGGGTGGCCCAAAAAGAAAAACAAAAATTTCTCTTTTCAA
This sequence comes from Cherax quadricarinatus, assembly GCF_038502225.1. NCBI lineage: Eukaryota > Metazoa > Arthropoda > Malacostraca > Decapoda > Parastacidae > Cherax > Cherax quadricarinatus. The sequence continues at coordinate 16,194,476 of NC_091341.1, forward strand.
CGTTAGTAATGTATACAGGATAAGGGGTTACTAGCCCCTTGCTCCAGTTAGGTTTAATATGTACTTAAATTTAATATGTACTTCAATTTGATGTTTAATACCTTTGGACAAATCCTAATTTCACATCACCTTTGGCCTTGATTGAGCCAACCTTTCAGTTGTCCACTGTATGTATGATCACATGGCTTTACTTGCCTCAAGTGATGGGCGGTGAAAGAGAATCACATCTATAATTTCTCATATTCAAAATCAGTTAATAATCTAAAGACTGTGAAATCATGTTTATTCATATTCATCCATGCTTCAATTTAGATTAAATTGTTTGATTAGTGTTCCCATATTATTTTATATTAATTATTCTCAACAGAGCATTCAAGAGAAGAGTGATAAAGATGGGAAAATTGGTGAAAAGGATTGCAAAGCAAATGATAAGGATGGCATAGTTAGTGGTGAAAATGACAAAGGTAGTGTTAAAGGTGGCAAAGTTAGTGACAAAACTAAATTAGAAGAAAGAAATCTAAAGAAATCTCCTAAAATTTATGCATGTAAAAACTGCAATAAAACATTTGGGGAACCAGTCCAGTTAGAAAAACATATGGTGGTTCATATAGAAGAAAAGCTCTTATCATGCCCTGAGTGCCCATACAGAACTCTAAGTAAAGTTACTTTAAGCAAGCACATTTTAACACATGTGAAAAAAAAGGCATACTCTTGTCCATACTGCCCAGATCGCCACTGTCTTGAAAAGCAGCATGTTTTACACCAGAGACGGATGCATCCAAAGATGAAGGTTGTCATTAATGAGTCTTCAGTACCAGGCTTGGGAAAATCACTTCATAAAAAGCCCAAAGTCAGTAAAAATACAGTTAAAGAAAAAGTCATGTCACCATCACTACCTTTACAGAAAATTCATAAATCTTCAGAATCTGGCTTCTCACCATTGCAGACTCTTGAAAGTAATGCAAGTAATAGAGTCAGTCCTTCACCATCACCAACAGCAAAAGCTCTGATTAGTCCAAACTCTAGTGCTTCCTTATCGCTACCATCCAAAGTTCCAGAGTTCACCCGCATGTCTCCATCACTACCTCCTCCTTCAGAGATGGCAAAGCATACCAGATCCAACTCCTCACCATTACTTCCACCACCAGCAAAAGTTCGAAGAATCTGTAGGAACACTACATCACCATCATCACCATCAAGAATACAGAAAAAATCTAAATTTAGCTCTTCCTCATTACCACCAGCTAAAGTCAGAACCAGCAGAGAGATTATATCCTCATCTTCAACACAGAAGGTGCCAAAAAATGCTGGCTCTAGCACATCTGCATCATCAGTAGTTGGGAAAAGGAAGAGGTTAAGCATATCTCCTTCACCACCCCTAGATTCCTCAAGAAGTTCTAGCTGCTCTAGCTCTTCAATCAAAAGCCCTGAATATGGTCCTTCACCTTCACCACCACCATCTAAATATGTAAGAAGCACAAGATCCAACACAGTGGCAGAATCATTAAGACGGCAGTCTAGAGAGAAATAAATTAGTTTACAGTACTACTTGCAAGTCTTAAATTATATTATTTAAAAGAATTCACTATTTCTTTTGAGATTATTCTACAGTAAGTTTAGGTAAAAAAATCCTCCCATGTTATAACAGTTAGATATTTTTATACAATAATAAATGTTTGATGTATGATTTCTATGTAAATAACATTGCAATAAATTGAACATTTTTCTTACAATTGTCTGATGCCATGTATAGTTTAGCTAAATTTTAGAAACAAGCTAAAATTTCAATACTTACCCAGTAACAGCTCAGCATGGAGATACTGGCATGATGGATAAATACAGAAATGCAGTATAATTTTTTTTTAATACTTTGGCTGTTTCCCACTGAGGCAGGGTGACTCAGTGGGAAAGAAAAAACTTTCATCATCATTCGACATTTTTACCATCACTCATACATAATCACTGTCTTTGCAGAGGTGCTCAGATATGAGTTTAGATGTCTCTCTAAACTGCTTATGTTTTTTATGTTCATTAATTTTCTTCTTTTTAACATGTTGGCAATCTCCCACCTAGGCAGGGTGACTTATCACAGTTTTGCCAGAGGCACACAAATATGACAGTTCAGATATCCATTCAGATAGCAAATAACCTCCTCTAGAGTACTATATGCATTGTATTTCCCACTTCCAAGTCTGGCTTACTGATTTCTCTGATGCCCTTCACAAAATATTTGCTTGTCAGGTCCCATATATTTAATTCATATAATCACCATACCAAACAACTTCAACCAGAACAATGGCTTCTACAACATAGCCGAACCTTTTGCCAGAAGATTCTTCATCACTATCCCACATAGAAACAGGTTGCAGTATGAAGGAACTCTGCAGCAGGCCTACTAGCCAAAGCTAAAGAAATTCTCCTCAAATCTAACCTCTCCTCAGCCATATGCTTGTCCAACCTGTAATCAACTTACCCACATTAGTTACTACACACCTCACCTGACTATTCCTATCACTTTACTCACTGTATATGTATACACACATCCTATCTCCCCTGGTAAATCTGTGACTTGATAAAGCCAGCTGTGTGAGTGAAACATAGTCAATAAAGACTCGCATTATACTGCATTCAGGTCTTTATCCAGTCATTTTACATATTCATAATAAATGGTCTGCAATAGTTTTGATTGCTTATTATTGATTTTCAGAGGTTTACTTAAGTTTTTGATTCATAGAAGTTTAAAGTTAATTTATTTAGAATAAGATGTGAAAAGGATAGTATATTTTTCTACTGTTACTAATTGTGTAGGCAATGTTAAAAAATTTTAGAAGGGAAATTTTGCACCGTAGAGCTTTGAAATTTGGCACTAAAAAATTTTATGACTAATATTTACTTTTCAGCTTACAAGTAGAAATTTATCTTCCTAGACCTTGTGTGCAATTGATTTGGGTAATGTTTATCAACAGTTATATAGTTTGAACATTATTGGATACCAGCAGTTTTTGGCTTTATTATCTTGTACTGTACCAGTGTGATCTTTCATCTTTATACAAGTTTTTCAAATATTCTAGGTATTGTGTATTTTGTATAGAGTTTATTAAGCTGATAAAAAAATTTAAGTGTAAAACTATAGTATTTTATGCCACCTTGAGACATTAACCCTTAAACTGTCCAAACGTAGATCTACGTTCACGTGCGTAGCACTCCGAACATAGATCTACGTTTTATTTTACATTCTTTTAACTTTGGCACGATAGGCCTGAGTTGCCTAGACATGAGAGAATGGGTTTATCCACTCAATGTGCGCAGTATGACAAAATTCAGGGATGCCGGGAAAAATGCGCTCATTATTTTAAACAAACCAAAAAAAAAAAAATTTTTTTTCTTGAAATATTCAGAGCGCTATGCAAGTGAATGTAGATCTACGTTTGGACAGTTTAAGGGTTAATCTAAAGTGTCTTAATATGATGGGTGCTTTAAAGTAATGTACAGTGGACCCCCGGTTAACGATATTTTTTCACTCCATAAGTATGTTCAGGTGCCAGTACTGACCGAATTTATTCCCATAACGAATATTGTGAAGTAGATTATTCCTTTCAGACCCCCAAACATACACGTACAAACGCACTTACATAAATACACTTACATAATTGGTCGCATTTGGAGGTAATCGTTATGCGGGGGTCCACTGTATATTTCTTTGCATCATATTAACTATGTGGTTTCATTTAAAATTTTGGGAACATAAACACTGAAATGTTTGAACAAAAGCAACTGTTTTACAGGTCAGATACATTAAAATTTTCTGTACATTTTGTGTTGCATTTATCACTTGCTAAAACTATCATCAATGCAGCATTGATGATATTTTTAGGTGGAAATTACAGAATTTTATTAAAAGTTTTAGTATATTTTAATTACTGTATTTGAAAAGAACTAAAACATTTTTACTTTTTTACATCCTTTAATAATGTTTTAAAACATTGTTTCCAAAAGTTCAAACATTGAGTTGACTTTGTTTTTAATTGTTGTACGGTATTAGCAACACCTTTTATGCAGTAATTATCCTTACATCTCATTCAGTATCTTTCTTTTAACCCTTTCATCACATTTTGTGTAAATGGTATATGGTTTAGAAAACTGAGAAGTTAATAAATGAGACATTTGTGAAACATTTGGGTGTCTTTATTCTGGAAATGTTTCACCAGCCAGTGACTTCTTTAGTACATTGCAGAGAAAGGTGGAACATGAGGAGTTGAGGTAACTAGTCCCTCAGCCTGGAGTCTGTGTTCAGTCCATCAATCTTAAAAAAAGTGCAGCATATTCATAGAGATGGGGCTTATATGCTGTCAGCACAAGTGTCTCATCAACACAAGTGTCTCATCAACACAAAGGTCTTCATCAACTTTCATCATATCTAGTAGTCTCTTAGGTAGTCTACCCATCCACCTTGTATACACTTTTATAACACTTTATTATGTAATCCGTGAACTGTGGCTCACTTATGTTCTATGCCAATATTTTGTGCTTTTGTATTTGCTGTGTGTCACCTTCTGAGGCCTAAGCTCATTTGTTTGGGTCCCTCATCACCACCTGATGCCAAAAAAAGAAAAGAAAAATTGTATTCTTCATGGGTTGGCTGAGGGCATTATGGGTAAGATGGGCCCAGTAGCACATGTAAACAACAACAACCAGAACCTGTTGTACCACCACCAGCTTCCATGCCAGCAAACACGGTGTGGAACTGGCAGGCTGATGCTTAATTTTTCCAAATGTACTAAAATTTCATGGTAACAGTGGAATTCAACCAAAAGCACACCATGTAGATTTAATCTAGGATAACCCAGTGAAGTTAAATAAAGCAACTTATTTCCTGGCTTCAAGAATTATTCAACCTTGAAACAGTTATAATATCATAAGATTTCCATGTACACAGTGTTAGAAGACAAAAAGAGTCAATAAAAGTAAAAAGTAATTCTTCTTTCAACGAACCGGTTGTATCCGACCAAGGCAGTGTGGCCCAAAAGGAAAAACACAAGTTTTTACTTTTAAATTTAGTAATACATACAGGATAAGGGGTTACTAGAAAAAGTAATTCTTACTTTCAACACACCGGCCGTATCCCACCGAGGCGGGGTGGCCCAAAAGGAAAAACGAAAGTTTCTCCTTTTACATTTAGTAATACTATATACAGGAGAAGAGATTACTAGCCCCTTGCTCCCAGCATTTTAGTCGCCTCTTACAACACGCATGGCTTACGGAGGAAGAATTCTGTTCCACTTCCCCATGGAGGTAAGAGGAAATAAACAAGAAGAAGAACTAGAAAGAAAATAGAAGAAAACCCAGAGGGGTGTGTATATATATGTTTGTACATGTATGTGTAGTGTGACCTAAGTGTAAGTAGAAGTAGCAAGACGTACTTGAAATCTTGCATGTGTATGAGACAGAATAAAAAGACACCAGCAATCCTACCATCATGTAAAACAATTACAGGCTTCCGTTTTACACTCACTTGGCAGGACGGTAGTACCCCACTGGGTGGTTGCTGTCTACCAACCTACTACCTACCAGAAAAAGTAATTAATGGTACAAATTTGTAAAGAATGTTATAATTGTGGCTATGGTGTCCTGTCATCTCAGCATGTTTTAAGTACAAAAATGCCTCGAGGCATGCATATTATCTTAACAAAGTAGTGTTAGACATTGAAAAAATAGGAAAAGTGTACAGTAGGTTTATTATTGAAAGAATTAGAGGTAAGACAAAATGTAGGATTGCGGATGAGCAAGGAGGTTTCAGAGTGGGTAGGGGATGTGTAGATCAAGTGTTTACATTGAAGCATATATGTGAACAGTATTTAGATAAAGGTAGGGAAGTTTTTATTGCATTTATGGATTTAGAAAAGGCATATGATAGAGTGGATAGGGGAGCAATGTGGCAGATGTTACAAGTATATGGAATAGGTGGTAAGTTACTAAATGCTGTAAAGAGTTTTTATGAAGATAGTGAGGCTCAGGTTAGGGTGTGTAGAAGAGAGGAAGACTACTTCCCGGTAAAAGTAGGTCTTAGACAGGGATGTGTAATGTCACCATGGTTGTTTAATATATTTATAGATGGGGTTGTAAAAGAAGTAAATGCTAGGGTGTTCGGGAGAGGGGTGGGATTAAATTATGGGGAATCAAATACAAAATGGGAATTGACAGTTACTTTTTGCTGATGATACTGTGCTTATGGGAGATTCTAAAGAAAAATTGCAAAGGCTAGTGGATGAATTTGGGAGTGTGTGTAAAGGTAGAAAGTTGAAAGTCAACATAGAAAAGAGTAAGGTGATGAGGGTATCAAATGATTTAGATAAAGAAAAATTGGATATCAAATTGGGGAGGAGGAGTATGGAAGAAGTGAATGTTTTCAGATACAGTGGACCCCCGCATACTGTTGGCCTTACATAATGTTAAATCCGCATACCGATACGTTTTATCGCTAAGATTTTGCCTCACATACCGCTAAAAAACCCGCTCAACGCTGTTCGTCCGAGACGCGTCTAATGTGCGGCCTTAGCCAGCCTCACATGTTCCGCCGGTGGCATTGTTTGCCAGCCAGCCTCTGCGGTAACATCCAATCATACAATCGGAATATTTCGTATCATTACAGTGTTTTTGGTGATTTTATCTGCAAAATAAGTGACCATGGACCCCAAGAAAGCTTCTAGTGCCAACCCTACAGGAATAAGGGTGAGAATTACTATGGATATGAAGAAAGAGATCATTGATAAGTATGAAAGTGGAGTGCATGTCTCCGAGCTGGCCAGGTTGTATAATAAACCCCAGTCAACCATCGCTACTATTGTGGGCAACAAAAAGGCAATCAAGGAAGCTGTTCTTGCCAAAGGTTCAACTGTGTTTTCGAAACAGAGATCGCAAGTGATGGAAGATGTTGAGAGACTCTTATTGGTGTGGATAAATGAAAAACAGATAGCAGGAGATAGCATTTCTCAAGTGATCATAAGTGAAAAGGCTAGGAAGTTGCATGAGGATTTAATTAAAAAAATGCCTGCAACTAGTGATGATGTGAGTGAATTTAAGGCCAGCAAAGGTTGGTTTGAGAGATTTAAGAAGCGTAGTGGCATACATAGTGTGATAAGACATGGTGAGGCTGCCAATTCGGACCACAAAGCAGCTGAAAAATATGTGCAGGAATTCAAGGAGTACATAGAAAGTGAAGGACTGAAACCTGAACAAGTGTTTAATTGTGATGAAACAGGCCTGTTTTGGAAGAAAATGCCAAGCAGGACCTACATTACTCAGTAGGAAAAGGCACTCCCAGGACATAAGCCTATGAAAGACAGGCTTACTCTGTTGATGTGTTCCAATGCTACTGGTGACTGCAAAGTGAAGCCTTTATTAGTGTATCACTCAGAAACTCCCAGAGCGTTCAGACAAAAGAATATCCTCAAGGCTAATTTGTGTGTGCTGTGGAGGGCAAACAGTAAGGCATGGGTCACTAGGGACTTTTTCTATGACTGGTTACACCATGCATTTGCCCCCAATGTGAAAGATTACCTAACTGAAAAGAAATTAGACCTTAAGTGCCTCCTGGTGTTAGACAATGCCCCTGGTCATCCTACAGACGTGGCAGAGCGACTTTATGGAGACATGAAGTTCATTAAGGTGAAGTTTTTGCCTCCTAATACCACTCCTCTCCTGCAGCCCATGGACCAGCAGGTTATTGCAAACTTCAAAAAACTGTACACAAAAGCTCTGTTTGAAAGGTGCTTTGTAGTGACCTCAGAAACTCAACTGACTCTAAGAGAGTTTTGGAGAGATCACTTTAATATCCTCAATTGTGTAAACATTATAGGTAAGGCTTGGGAGGGAGTGACTAAGAGGACCTTGAACTCTGCTTGGAAGAAACTGTGGCCAGAATGTGTAGACAAAAGGGATTTTGAAGGATTTGAGGCTAACCCTGAGAGGAGTATGCCAGTTGAGGAATCAATTGTGGCATTGGGGAAGTCCTTGGGGTTGGAGGTTAGTGGGGATGATGTGGAAGAGTTGGTGGAGGAGGACAATGAAGAACTAACCACTGATGAGCTGATAGATCAACTTCAACAGCAGGAGGCCAAACCTGAGGAAACTGGTTCGGAGGAGGGGAGAGAGAAATTGAAGAAGTTGTCTACTACAAAGATTAAGGAAATCTGTGCAATGTGGCTGAAAGTGCAAACCTTTATGGATGAAAATCACCCTCACACAGCTATTGCAAGCCGTGCTGGTGACTATTACACTGACAATGTTGTGAAACACTTTAGGGAAGTCATAAAGGAACGAGAGGTACAGGCCACTATGGACAGATATGTTGTGCGACAGAAGTCCAGTGACTCTGAAGCTGGTCCTAGTGGCATTAAAAGAAGAAGGGAAGTAACCCCAGAAAAGGACTTGACACCTCAAGTCTTAATGGAAGGGGATTTCCCTTCTAAACATTAAGACTCTCCTCCTCCCATCCCATCAATCATCACCAGATCTTCAATAAAGGTAAGTATCATGTAATTGTGCATGCCTTTTTCAGTTTGTGTGTATTAAAATTAATATTTCATGTGGTAAAAATGTTTTTTTTTTCATACTTTGGGGTGTCTTGCATGGATTAATTTGATTTCCATTATTTCTTATGGGGAAAATTCATCCGCATAACGATAATTTCGCATAACAATGAGCTCTCATGAACGGATTAATATCGTAATGCGGGGGTCCACTGTACTTGGGAGTTGATGTGTCGGCGGATGGATTTATGAAGGATGAGGTTAATCATAGAATTGATGAAGGAAAAAAGGTGAGTGGTACGTTGAGGTATATGTGGAGTCAAAAAACGTTATCTATGGAGGCAAAGAAGGGAATGTATGAAAGTACAGTGGACTCCCGGTATTCGATATTAATCCATTCCTGAGAGCTCATCGAATACTGATAATATCAAAAACCGAATCAATTTTCCTCATAAGAAATAATGAAAATCAAATTAACCCGTGCAAGACACCCAAAAGTATGAAAAAAAAAATTTTATTACATGAAATATTAAGTTTAATGCAATAGAATAATTACAGTAACAATAAAATAATTGACACTTACCTTTAATGAAGACCTGGTGATGATTGATGGGATGGAAGGAGGGGAGAGGTGTTAGTGTTTAGAAGGGGAATCCCCTTCCATTAGGACTTGAGGTAGCAAGTCCTTTTCCAGGGTTACTTCCCTTCTTCTTTTAATGCCACTAGGACCAACTTGAGAGCCACTGGACCTCTGTCGCACAACAAATCTGTCCATAGAGCTCTGTACCTCCCGTTCCTTTACGATTTGTCTAAAATGGTCCACAACATTGTCATTGTAATAGCTGTGTTAGGGTGATTTTCACCCATAAAGGTTTGCACTTCAACCCATTGTGCACACATTTCCTTAATTTTTGAAGTAGGCACAATGTATTCCACAACTGATATAGGCTACTCTGGGTTAGCCCCAAACCCTTCAAAATCTTTCTTAATTTCAATACTAATTCTCACCCTTTTTACCACAGGGTTGGCACTAGAAGCTTTCTTGGGGCCCATGGTGACTTATTTTGCAGAAACAAGCACCAAACACAGTGATAATATGGATAATATGGAATGTACCGAATGTATCCTTAGATGTGCGCACACTGGCTGGCTTGTAAACACTGGCACACAAGGGGCAGTTCAGGCCACATGTAGACAGGTCTCGTACGAATCGTATCAAATACCGGGTTTTCAATCGAATGCCGAGGAAAATTTTTTGCGATATAATGCATCGAATACCGGATTTATCGAATACCGATGTCATCGAATACCGGGGGTCCACTGTATAGTAGTACCAACACTCTTATATGGGTGTGAAGCTTGGGTTGTGAATGCAGCAGCGAGGAGGCGGTTGGAGGTAGTGGAGATGTCCTGTCTAAGGGCAATGTGTGGTGTAAATATTATGCAGAAAATTCGGAGTGTGGAAATTAGGAGGTGTGGAGTTAATAAAAGTATTAGTCAGAGGGCTGAAGAGGGATTGTTGAGATGGTTTGGTCATTTAGAGAGAATGGATCAAAGTAGAATGACATGGAGAGCATTTAAATCTGTAGCATTTAAATCTGTAGGGGTTGTCCTCGAAAAGGTTGGAAGGAAGGGGTAAGGGAGGTTTTGGGGGCGAGGGGCTTGGACTTCCAGCAGGCGTGCATGAGCATGTTCGATAGGAGTGAATGGAGACGAATGGTATTTGGGACCTGACGATCAGTTGGAGTGTGAGCAGGGTGAGTGTGTGAAGGGATTCAGGGAAACCGGTTATTTTTATATAGCCGGACTTGAGTCCTGGAAATGGGAAGTACAATGCCTGCACTCTAAAGGAGGGGTTCGAGATATTAGCGGTTTGGAGGGATATGTTGTGTATCTTTATACATATATGCTTCTAAACTGTTGTGTTCTGAGATTGAACCCCAATCAAGATTAGACAGATGTTCCCTAAGTCCATTATAATCGGCAGAACGAAAATCGGGGATTTTTACTGTATTATCATTATTCTTGCATTCCCAATTAATGCTAAAGGTGATGGATTTGTGATCACTTGCGCCAAGCTCTTCAGTGATCTCCAGATTATTCACGAGTGTTTCCTTATTTGACAAAACTAGGTCTAGCAAATTATTACCCCTGGTAGGTTCAGTTACACTCTGTTTCAGAAAACAGTCCTGAACTGTTTCCATGAAGTCACTGGACTCTAGATTACCTGTCAAAGAATTCCAGTCAATTTGGCTAAAGTTAAAGTCCCCCTACTATGACTACGTTACTGTGTCCTATCCATGTACCTAATCTGGCTATCCCCAACAACAACAATGTTTTTACCTTCCTTGGCGTCGTCCGTAGTGATGCTCCGAGTAGTCGACTCACATTTCCAACTCCTCTCCTTGGCAAAATGCCACATATGACAGGTTTGCCACCCTTCTTCCTAATTATCTCTATTGCTGACCTATACCTGCTAATCAGGTCCTCACTCCTACGTCTGCCAACATCGTTGCCTCCAGCACTGAGACAGATAATAGGATTGCTCCCATTACCTCTCATGATGTCATCCAGACGGCTAACAATATCCTTCATCCCAGCCCCAGGAAAACATACTCTCTGCCTCCTACTCCTATCCTTCAAACAGAATGCCCTATCCATGTACCTAATCTGGCTATCCCCAACAACAACAATGTTTTTACCTTCCTTGGCGTCGTCCGTAGTGATGCTCCGAGTAGTCGACTCACATTCGCCAGGTAGCATTACACCACTTGTAGAATTCGTCATGACGTTCTCGATGGTTTTCGTTGGGGTTTCTAGGGATGTCTCACTCACGTCTGCCAATGCTTCCTTGGTGCTCGTTGTGGCATTCCCAGTAGAACACTCACATTCGTCAGGTAGCACCGAGAATGAGTTGGAAGTTTCCACGGCAGTCTTCTGGTTTCTCGTTGTTTCTGCCTCTCCAACCGTTTTCTTAATCTTCAGCTTGGTTCCATGTTGCCCGACCACTGACCAAGCTCCCTTCTTAACCTGGGGACTCACAACAGGTGGATTACTACGAATCCTCTTGTTCTCCTCCGTTAATCGCCGTATCTCCAGTTTAGCAACTCTGAGTTCTTCTCTCAGCTGCTGGTAAAGCTGCTCAAGAGAGGGCATCCTGGTTCAGATTCACAGAGAGCACACAAACAGGTCTTCACAGAGCTAAGTACACGTCACCACCCGGGCCCTCCGTGTGTGAAGCGGGAGCTTTAGCCACCAGGCCACCGGGCCCCAAGTCCTTTTCGCAATCTGTATGGCTAAGTTCTACATCATTTAACTTATAAGTACTAGGGTTATGGGCACTCCCAAGCTTCAGAACCTTGCATTTATCTACATTGAACTGCATCTGCCACTTTTCTGACCAAGAATAGAGTTTGTTTAAATCCTCCTGAAGTTCCATAACATCTACGTTTGAATCAGTTATCCTATCTATCTTTGTGTCATCGGCGAATTTGCTCATATCACTAGTAATTCCCTCATCAAGATCATTGATATATATTATAAACAACAACGGGCCCAAGACTGATCCCTGTGGAACGCCACTTGTTACAGGTCCCCACTCGAATTTAACCCCATTTATGGACGGTCTGCTTCCTGTCAGTGAGCCATGACTCGATCCACGAGAGCACTTTTCCCCCAATGCCATGAACTGCCACTTTCTTTAACAGTCTATGGTGCGGAACTCTATCAAAAGCCTTACTAAAATCTAAGTAAATAATATCAAATTCTTTATTGTGGTCAACAGCCTCAAAAGCTTTACTGAAGAAAGTTAATAAATTAGTTAGACAAGACCGGCCTCTTGTGAATCCATGCTGAGTGTCATTAATCAAGCTATGCTTATCGAGATGGCGTCTTATAATCTCAGCTATAATTGACTAGTAATTTGCCTACAATTGAGGTCAGGCTTATTGGGTGGTAATTTGACGGTAACGACTTGTCCCCTGTTTTAAAAATAGGAGTTACATTAGCCATCTTCCACATATCAGACACTACACCTGTTTGAAGAGATAAATTAAAAATAGTTAATGGTTCACAGAGTTCCATTTTGCATTCCTTAAGAACCCTTGAAAAAACCTCATCAGGACCCGGCGACTTATTTTGCTTCAGTCTGTCTATCTGCTTCACAACCATCTCACTAGTGACTGTGATGTTACATAATTTATCTTCTTCTAGCCCACTGTAAAAATTAATTACTGGAATATTGTTAGTGTCTTCCTGTGTAAAAACTGAGAGAAAATAATTATTTAAAATCAAGCACATTTCATTCTCTTTGTCAGTAAGGTGCCCATAGTTATTTTTAAGGGGACCTATCTTATCTCTAACTTTTGTTCTATAGACCTGGAAAAAGCTTTTTGGGTTAGTTTTAGAATCCCTAGCAACTTTAATTTCATAGTCCATTTTAGCTTTTCTTATCCCATTTTTAATGTCCCTCTTAATGTCAATATACTGATTCATAAGATGACCCTCACCTCTTTTGATACGCCTATAAATTCCTTTCTTATGCCCTAGTAGATATTTGAGCCTATTATTCATCCATTTTGGGTCATTTCTATTTGATCTAATTTCTTTATATGGGATAAACGCTCTTTGAGCAGCATGTATAGTGTTCAGAAAACTGTCATATTGATAGCTCTCTTCGTTACCCCAGTCAACAGATGATAAGTGTTCTCTAAGCCCATCGTAATCTGCTAAGCGAAAATCTGGGACTGTTACTGAGTTATCGCTATTATCGTACTTCCATTCAATGCTAAATGTAATTGATTTGTGGTCGCTAGCACCCAGTTCCTCTGAAATTTCTAGCTGTATAATCCTCCGGGTTTAGCGCTTCCCCCTTGATTATAATAATCTGAAATTTCTAAATTATTAACAAGGGATTCATTGTTTGCCATAACTAAGTCAAACAGGTTATTTCCCCTTGTAGGTTCTGTCACAAACTGCTTCAAAAAACATAATCCTATGGGTTTAGCGCTCCCCCACGATTATAATTATGGCTATTTTGCACGATTTATTACCTACAGTCATCCATAATAAGTCGCCACGTGAAGGTGGCTGCTCTCCTGTATACAGCTGTATAATCCTCCGGGTTTAGCGCTTCCCCCTTGATTATAATAATAATCTCCTGTATACAAGTGAATTCATCACCAAGCCGATGCGCTGTATGATTGTAGGTTTAGCGCTTCTTTCTGATCATAATCATACCGAATATGTTTATGGACTTCTTGAAGGAGCGGTGAATGTAGCTGCCGCAAGGTCAGTCGCGTTGAGTAAGTCCTTGGCAGAAATAGGAAGGTCGAAACTGTCCTGTCCCTATCCTTTCCTATATATTCAAATTCAAAGTTTATTCTCTATAAGGATTACAATGCTGAGTTTACAGAAATTTGGTTATTGTGTGGTTTACATGTAGTAAAACAGTGATTACAGAGTGTACCACTAGAACGCTTAGCATGGCTAGGCATTTCGGGCAGACTTAGTTTTATTCTTAATTGTAAAATATTACAAATTATGAGGTAAGTTGGTATTATGGCTAAGTGACTAAATACTAGTTTGTGAGTTTAGCAATGTAAATGCTTTTGTTTTGGCACAGTACATAGTTTCAGTATTGGAGTATCACAGGATTCATTATTTTAAGATTGAGATTAATATTTCTGTTTATGGTCAAATGAGTGTGTGAGTGTAAGTGTGAACCACCAGGTGGTATTCGTGTAGTTAGTTGACGGGGTGTATCAGGGAGATAAGATGTTTTCTAATGGTAGTTTTGAAGGTGATGAATGTGTCTGCAGTTCTAGAGTTCTCAGGTAGGGTATTCCAGATTTTAGGGCCTTTGACATACATTGAATTTTTGTAAAGGTTTAGTCGGACACGGGGAATGTCGTAGAGATGTTTGTGTCTGGTGTTATGCCTGTGGGTTCTGTCACAACTATCAAGAAAGCGTTTTAGGTCAAGGTTGATATTAGAGTTTAAGGCCCTGTAGATGTAGATTGCACAGTAGTAAGTGTGGATGTACTGAACAGGGAGTAAGTTTAGGTCTATGAAGAGTGGGGGGGTGTGTTGCCAGGGATGGGATTTAGTGATTATTCTTACTGGCTCCCTTGACTTGTAATGTTCCAAGATGGACCAAAATGTCTTTATAAGTTTCTCCTGTGTGCGGGTTATTTGTGTATTGTTCCAGTCACGGTATTGTGCTTGTGTGTTCCTCACTGTCGTGAATTTTACGTTTGAGTTGTCAGGTTCCAGTTTCTGTTAGCCACATACTGTTGGACTGCCCACTCTATCACGCAGAAAATACCTCCAACGTCCTCACCGCTCTACTGCCCTTACTTCACCTTCATTTCTTGCTGATAGAGCCTTCTGAACCCAGACTCAGTGACTCTGATGATGCCTCTAGCACTCCTCACAGTCCTTTCTACCTCAATCTCTTGCTTCCCTTCTACCCTTCTCTCCAGGTAATACCCCCTCAAGGAAGGTTCCTTGATGTTGGTGAGGGGCTCTTGATTTAGGGAATTGGATCTGTGCTCCAGTTCCCCGAATTAAGCCTGAATGCCTTCCACATCCCCCCCCCCAGGCGCTGTATAATCCTCCGGGTTTAGCGCTTCCCCCTTGATTATAATAATAAAATCCAGGTAATACCCCCGCACTATCCACTGCTCTGCTGCACTCCATGCCCTACTAATCATCCCTCTCTCTCGCTTGCTACCCAATACCCCTGCATCCTTCCCCGCTCTGCTGCACTGTATGACCCTTGTAGGTTTAGCGCTTCTTTTTTATTATAAAAATAATAATTACGCTTGAGTAGATCAATGGCTTATGTGCCTGGCACTCTGATGGAGAATAATGTCACCTCAGAACTACATAGCTTGTTCTTGACTCATAAGACATAACATAAGAAACAAGGAACACTGCAACAGGCCTACTGGCCTAAGCGAGGCAAGTCCAATTCTCCCACCGACTTAAGCCAATGCCTTGACCTAGTGAGGTCAGACACTTCACTTAAGTGATACATAGACCTGTCCATTTTCTTTGTTAAGCAGGTATTGAGAGGTAAGGGAAGGTGTGACGTCACAGCAGGAGGGGCCAGCATGTAACATTAACACTGCTTTACTCTGCTACATTATAAGGTGAGTGTGTAATTGACACTACCAGTCAAATACTGATTTTTTTAGGTAATAGTTACTGGTAGAGTAGAGATAGTGTGTATATATGTGTGTGTGCTGTGCTACATTATTTTACGTAGACTGGCAAAATTAAAGTCATTCTGCCCATAAATTGTATTGGAAATGTATTAACATGTTTAAAAATCGCAATATTTATTAAAGAAACGACAGTTGCCACTTTTATTATACCAGTATTTCTTGGTTCACAGGCACTTCAGGTATTGATATAAGGATCCCAGTGAAAATAAGCCACCTTGACTTTTTTGGGGGGTTATCCTAGGTAATTTTACACATGATAATTGTATGTATGACCCTAGTGGGTTTAGCGCTTGGTTTTGATTATAATAATAATCCACGTATAATAATTGTACTTACGTGGACCTGAGCCTAAATAAAGTTGACTAACCAAGCCCAAAGCAACTGAAAACACCTGACAGTTGTGACACTTCAGGTTCTTTAGATATAGTTACACATAAGTACAATTATCATATATAATGTAAATTACCAGGATAACCCCAAAAAAGTGACTTTACAAGGACCTCAAAAATAATTCACTTAAAAAATATAATAATAATTACTGTTATTTTTTTTGTAAGTACCTACATACATGTACAATGTATATAGTCCTAGCTGACATCAGTGACATAATATATAGAAATCCCCTGGTTATACAAAGCATGTAAGGCAAATTAGGTTCATTTTTTCCAAGGATACGACCCACACAAGTCGGCTATTGCCCAGGTACCTATTTTACTGCTAGGTGAAGAGGGACAGCAGGTGTTTTAAGGAAACACATTCTAATGTTTCCACATGTTCCAGGAATTGAACCACGACCCTCAGTGTGTGGGCTGAGTGCGCTACCAACTTAACTTATGTGTACCTGTACCTAAATAAAACTTAGTCTCACAATGTTACAAATATATAGTACCCATTGTTTTCCTTAACTAATTTTGGAATTTGAATCTTAAGATGTTGTACTCTAAATTTATACTATTTGAGACTGTGACTACTCAGAAAAAAATATCTTGTGCCTTAGGTATCTTAAAACAAAACAAAAATATATGAAAAATATATGAACTGACTCGAAAAAATTAATACAAATATACATTTGCTGATATGACACTGAAGGACGAGCCAATGGCCTCCCAAAACTCTACCTATAGATATAACACAACTCTACGTAGTCGGTGAAATCCTCATGGGGAATAGGGATGTTTTTTTTTTTTTTTTTAATCACACTGGCCGATTCCCACCAAGGCAGGGTGGCCCGAAAAAGAAAAACTTTCACCATCATTCACTCCATCACTGTCTTGCCAGAAGGGTGCTTTACACTACAGTTTTTAAACTGCAACATTAACACCCCTCCTTCAGAGTGCAGACACTGTACTTTCCATCTCCAGGACTCAAGTCCGGCCTGCCGGTTTCCCTGAACCCCTTCATAAATGTTACTTTGCTCACACTCCAACAGCACGTCAAGTATTAAAAACCATTTGTCTCCATTCACTCCTATCAAACACGCTCACGCATGCCTGCTGGAAGTCCAAGCCCCTTGCACACAAAACCTCCTTTACCCCCTCCCTCCAACCTTTCCTAGGCCGACCCCTACCCTGCCTTCCTTCCACTATAGACTGATACACTCTTGAAGTTATTCTGTTTCGCTCCATTCTCTCTACATGTCCGAACCACCTCAACAACCCTTCCTCAGCCCTCTGGACAACAGTTTTGGTAATCCCGCACCTCCTCCTAACTTCCAAACTGCGAATTCTCTGCATTATATTCACACCACACATTGCTCTCAGACATGACATCTCCACTGCCTCCAGCCTTCTCCTCGCTGCAACATTCATCACCCATGCTTCACACCCATATAAGAGCGTTGGTAAAACTATACTCTCATACATTCCCCTCTTTGCCTCCAAGGACAAAGTTCTTTGTCTCCACAGACTCCTTAGTGCACCACTCACCCTTTTCCCCTCATCAATTCTATGATTCACCTCATCTTTCATAGACCCATCCACTGACACGTCCACTCCCAAATATCTGAATACATTCACCTCCTCCATACTCTCTCCCTCCAATCTGATATCCAATCTTTCATCACCTAATCTTTTTGTTATCCTCATAACCTTACTCTTTCCTGTATTCACTTTCAATTTTCTTCTTTTGCACACCCTACCAAATTCATCCACCAATCTCTGCAACTTCTCTTCAGAATCTCCCAAGAGCACAGTGTCATCAGCAAAGAGCAACTGTGACAACTCCCACTTTATGTGTGATTATCTTTTAACTCCACGCCTCTTGCCAAGACCCTCGCATTTACTTCTCTTACAACCCCATCTATAAATATATTAAACAACCACGGTGACATCACACATCCTTGTCTAAGGCCTACTTTTACTGGGAAATAATTTCCCTCTTTCCTACATACTCTAACTTGAGCCTCACTGTCCTCGTAAAAACTCTTCACTGCTTTCAGTAACCTACCTCCTACACCATACACCTGCAACATCTGCCACATTGCCCCCCTATCCACCCTGTCATACGCCTTTTCCAAATCCATAAATGCCACAAAGACCTCTTTAGCCTTATGTAAATACTGTTCACTTATATGTTTCACTGTAAACACCTGGTCCACACACCCCCTACCTTTCCTAAAGCCTCCTTGTTCATCTGCTATCCTATTCTCCGTCTTACTCTTAATTCTTTCAATAATAACTCTACCATACACTTTGCCAGGTATACTCAACAGACTTATCCCCCTTTAATTTTTGCACTCTCTTTTATCCCCTTTGCCTTTATACAAAGGAACTATGCATGCTCTCTGCCAATCCCTAGGTACCTTACCCTCTTCCATACATTTATTAAATAATTGCACCAACCACTCCAAAACTATATCCCCACCTGCTTTTAACATTTCTATCTTTATCCCATCAATCCCGGCTGCCTTACCCCCTTTCATTTTACCTACTACCTCACGAACTTCCCCCACACTCACAACTGGCTCTTCCTCACTCCTACAAGATGTTGTTCCTCCTTGCCCTATACACGAAATCACAGCTTCCCTATCTTCATCAACATTTAACAATTCCTCAAGATATTCCCTCCATCTTCCCAATACCTCTAACTCTCCATTTAATAACTCTCCTCTCCTATTTTTAACTGACAAATCCATTTGTTCTTTAGGCTTTCTTAACTTATTAATCTCACTCCAAAACTTTTTCTTATTTTCAACAAAATTTGTTGATAACATCTCACCCACTCTCTCATTTGCTCTCTTTTTACATTGCTTCACCATTCTCTTAACCTCTCTCTTTTTCTCCATATACTCTTCCCTCCTTGCATCACTTCTACTTTGTAAAAACTTCTCATATGCTAACTTTTTCTCCCTTACTACTCTCTTCACATCATCATTCCACCAATCGCTCCTCTTCCCTCCCACACCCACTTTCCTGTAACCACAAACTTCTGCTGAACACTCTAACACTACATTTTTAAGCCTACCCCATACCTCTTTGACCCCATTGCCTATGCTCTCATTAGCCCATCTATCCTCCAATAGCTGTTTATATCTTACCCTAACTGCCTCCTCTTTTATTTTATAAACCTTCACCTCTCTCTTCCCTGATGCTTCTATTCTCCTTGTATCCCATCTACCTTTTACTCTCAGTGTAGCTACAACTAGAAAGTGATCTGATATATCTGTGGCCCCTCGATAAACATGTACATCCTGAAGTCTACTCAACAGTCTTTTATCTACCAATACATAATCCAACAAACTACTGTCATTTTGCCATACATCATATCTTGTATACTTATTTATCCTCTTTTTCTTAAAATATGTATTACCTATAACTAAACCCCTTTCTATACAAAGTTCAATCAAAGGGCTCCCATTATCATTTACACCTGGCACCCCAAACTTACCTACTACACCCTCTCTAAAAGTTTCTCCTACTTTACCATTCAGGTCCCCTACCACAATTACTCTCTCACTTGGTTCAAAGGCTCCTATACATTCACATAACATCTCCCAAAATCTCTCTCTCTCCTCTGCATTCCTCTCTTCTCCAGGTGCATACACGCTTATTATGACCCACTTCTCGCATCCAACCTTTACTTTAATCCACATAATTCTTGAATTTACACATTCATATTCTCTTTTCTCCTTCCATAACTGATCATTCAACATTACTGCTACCCCTTCCTTTGCTCTAACTCTCTCAGATACTCCAGATTTAATCCCATTTATTTCCCCCCACCGAAACTCCCCTACCCCCTTCAGTTTTGTTTCGCTTGGGGCCAGGACATCCAACTTCTTTTCATTCATAACATCAGCAATCATCTGTTTCTTGTCATCCGCACTACATCCACGCACATTTAAGCATCCCAGTTTTATAAAGTTTTTCTTCTCTTTTTTAGTAAATGTCTACAGGAGAAGGGGTTACTAGCCCATTGCTCCCGGCATTTTAGTCGCCTCATACGACACGCATGGCTTACGGAGGAAAGATTCTTTTCCACTTCCCCATGGACAGTAGAAGAAATAAAGAGGAACAAGAGCTATTTAGAAAAAGGAGAAAAACCTAGATGTATGTATATATATATGCATGTGTGTGTCTGTGAAGTGTGACCAAAGTGTAAGTAGGAGTAGCAAGATATCCCTGTTATCTAGTGTGTTTATGAGACAGAAAAAGAAACCAGCAATCCTACCATCATGCAAAACAGTTACAGGTTTCTGTTTCACAGTCATCTGGCAGGACGGTAGTACTTCCCTGGGTGGTTGCTATCTACCAACCTACTACCTGTGTCTCGAAGATTTTTTTGAGACCCCAGTGAAAATAAGTCACTTTGCTTGACTCTCTTTGAGTTATCTTAGGTAATTTACTCGTGTTACTATGTATAATAATAGTACTTGTGTATACCTTTACCTGAATAAACTTACTTAAGCTCGTCATGGGTATATCAGTAACTAAGTAAATTTATTTAGGTACATTACGTAATTTTAGATTTTTACAGTTGTCTTTCATTAGTGACGTCAGAGCTGGCTAGGCTCATATTTTTAATGTTGAGTTCGTGAATAAGTGATTATTATATTTAGGAGGGGAGCACTAAACCCTTAGGGGTTATACAGCACCTGGGGACTGGGAGCTATTCAGGTTTATTCAAGGAAGAGGAGAGCAGATTCAGTTCTTTGGATCAGGAGCCTCTCACTGGCTTCAAAGGGAGTACATAAATGAGGTGACTGCCACTGACTTTTTATGGGGGCTATCCTAGGTAATTTACATGTTGCTATGTGTGATAACTGTACATGTGTACCTGTACCAAAATAAACTTACTTGGTAATTTAGGTGAGTGCTTTCAAAAAAAAAAAAAATAAAAGGTTTTTTTCTTTGCAAAGTGTTAGTGTGTGTTTACACTTCACAAAATGATTGGCACACAAAGCAACTATCATGCCAAGGCATTTCGGGCAGACTTAACCTAAAACTTAAGGACTACTTAAGTCTATACAATTGAAGAGTGGTAGATTACAAAATATACAAGTTAGTCTGAGCCTATGAGAATCACTCTCAGTGCTTGAGGTGATGGATTTAAGAGGGGTAAGGGTTGCCCTAGGAAAGGATGGAGGGTGGGGGTAAAGAGGTTTTGTGTGCAAGGGGCTGGGACGTACAGAAGGCATATGTGAGCATGTTAGATGGGAGTGAATGGAGACGAGTGGTTTTTGGGACTTGACAAGCTGTTAGAGTGTAAGCAGGGTAATATTTTGTGAAGGGATTCAGGAAAACTGATTAGCCAGACTTGAGTCATGGAGGTAGGAAGTATAATGCCTGCACTTTAAAGGAGGGGTTTGGGATATTTGGTGTTTGGAGTGACATTTGAACTACCATATCTGAGTGTGTCTGCAGAGACACATGTATGTATGAATGATGGTGAAAATGTTTCTGTTTCTTGGGTCACCCTGCCTTGGTGGGAGATGGCCGATGTATTAAAAAAAAAAAATTAGGTGTGTGGGTTTTGGGAAACCCACATAACCTAGTGGGTTTAGGATAATGAGGAAGCATTACAGTAGCTTCATGTATCTCTCCCTGGAATGCAGGCAGGAGAGATACATGATTATATACACCTGGAAAATCCTAGAGGGACTAGTACCGAACTTGCACACAAAAATCACTCACTACGAAAGCAGAAGACTTGGCAGACGATGCAACATCCCCCCAATGAAAAGCAGGGGTGTCACTAGCACGTTAAGAGACCATACAATAAGTGTCAGGGGCCCGAGACTGTTCAACTGCCTCCCAGCATACATAAGGGGGATTACCAACAGACCCCTGGCAGTCTTCAAGCTGGCACTGGACAAGCACCTAAAGTCAGTTCCTGACCAGCCGGGCTGTGGCTCGTACGTTGGTTTGCGTGCAGCCAGCAGTAACAGCCTGGTTGATCAGGCTCTGATCCACCAGGAGGCCTGGTCACAGACCGGGCCGTGGGGGCATTGACCCCCGGAACTCTCTCCAGGTAAACTCCAGGTCTGTTTTGAATTGATAAGGTTTCCTGTGAGCAAATGTTTCCTAATTACATGTTCCAGTGCTACATGTGTGTCTTATTTACATGCTGTCAGTATACTTATAGCCTAGATCCTGTGACCAGCATAATGCATGAACACAGTTTATGTAAATGGAGTTCAAAAGGTGGGTATTCTTACATGTGTAGTAGTAGTGGCAGTAGGAGTAATACCAACAGATTATTGCTGCTACTAATACCAACACTGTACTACTACTACCTTCAAAAATGCCCTGCCTTCTGGACTTTAAATATCCCATGCCCATGCATTTATTTTTTTCTATATTGACTTGACAAAGCAACTGATGAGAAAAACTTAGCTACAGTAGATATCTCTTCAGCTGTATATATGCATATGTGCCATAAGGTATAAGGTAAAATCAAGAATGGCATGTTAACCATAAACATTTTTGTAATAAAGTTGGTAGAATTACCGACAATATGTAAAGTAAAAGGACACAAGTGCAATTAATGTGACATTTATTGTGGCAACGTTTCGCTCTCCAGGAGCTTTATCAAGCTTGATAAAGCTCCTGGAGAGCGAAACGTTGCCACAATAAATGTCACATTAGTTGCACTTGTGTCCTTTTACTTTACATAAACATTTTTGCAAGAATAAATATCAGTGACAAAATGTGTTACCTTTCTGGAAATATTTCAGTGTTGCATAATAATCTAACATGCATATTTGAATGAAAATGTGTATCATACTGTACTTCAGTGAAAGTAGAAGGTATAACGATACCAACAGTATGAATGACAAGACTAAGGTGCAATAACCTTGGTCACTCATTGGAGTGACCAAAGTCCAAGGACTGAAATGTTTCCAGTAAAGTCGTCCTAAGTGTATGAAGCTGTGTCCTTTCATCCACCTACTTCAGTGCCATATAATAATAAATTAAAAGATGCATATTTAAGTACAGAAATAACACATCAGTAGCAAGGGATAAAAAGAAATACATGCATGATAATGTTTTGATACTAATCAATTAATGCAAAAGCAAATAAAACAGTTGTATACAGTTGTGTACACAACCCATATTTAGGAAAATGAAACTCGTGACAGCGTCTCGGTCTGACTTGGACCATAACTAGTCACACACTATTAACTAGTTAATGATCCAAGTTGGACCAAAACATCATCATTAGTTTTAGTCATCTGAATGCAGGTTTTGTGTATTTTCCAGCCATGGTATTATGCCTGTTTTTTTTTTCTTTATTCATTTGTGTATAAAGATTATACACATCTTAAAATTGTGATAGAATAGTTAAGGTTAGGTTTTACAATTATTCAGTGCAACATAGCTAAATTGTTTGAAGATAAAATAATTAAGTAGAACAATCACATTAAGTAAATAAGTCTCTTAATAAAACAGCAGTGTCAGAATGAAGAGACAGTAGTTTAAAATAGAAAATTTTGAGTGTAGAAAATATGTGGAGACAAGAAGTGCAAGTATGAATCCTGGACAAAAACTTGATAAGCAGGTTGCAATAGATATGTGTGATATTTATACAGTGGATCCCCGGCCAATGAAGGCATCGTCTAATGATAAAATCGCCTAACGAAGCGTTTTAGCATAAAAATTTTGGCCTGACCAACTATGAAAAACTCGACTAACAACATTCGTCCTGAACGTGTCCACGTGTCTGTCTGGCCTGAGCGCGCCTTAGCTGCCCTGCCTTCAGTTAATGTGCCAGTGTTTACAAGCCAGTGTGGTCGCTTCCACGCATACATTTGGTACATTTTGTATTATTCCAGTGTTTTTAGTGCTTGTAACTGCTAAATAAGCCACCTTGGGCCCAAAGAAAAGCTTCTAGTGCCAACTCTGTGGTAAAAAGGTTGAGAATTACAATCGAAATGAAGGAGATAATCACAAAGTATGAAAGTGGAGTGCGTGTCTCCGAGCTGGCCAGGTTGTATAACAAACCCCAATCGACCATCGCTACTATAGTTTAACTTTCTCAACTAGTCATGTGGTACGTCCAAAAGATAGTTTGTGGGTGCACAGCCTGTACATCACACGTCATGACAGAAACTAATAGATTGAAGTCTATTGTTTATATAGTTATATGTTTTCCTGTACAGTATATTGATATTATTGTTATGGCTTAATATTTCTTAGCTTATGTGGTTGGTTAATTGTGGACGGTACTTTTTCTGGGATTTTTGGGAATTATGGAGTAACTATTTTGATAATTATTATTGTTTTACAATTTATGAAATACACTATAAAACTGAATGGGTTATTCATC
Source organism: Cherax quadricarinatus (assembly GCF_038502225.1). Taxonomy (NCBI): domain Eukaryota; kingdom Metazoa; phylum Arthropoda; class Malacostraca; order Decapoda; family Parastacidae; genus Cherax; species Cherax quadricarinatus. Next base: position 16,218,999 of record NC_091341.1, read on the forward strand.
ACAAGGATTAACTAGGACATGATAAACAAGAAGCTATCAAAGATTTCCTGGAAAACTAATCCAAACATTCTTAACCCAAACTAATGCATGGAAAAGTTGAATACAGAAATTTACAAAGTACATAATAACAATAATATCAATAACAAGTTTATTTAAGCATGATACATGTTTATACAAAGGAGTGTAACAATTTGGTGAACATACCAAAAGCCCCTTTATATGCAGAGCATTTCAAGCATACTTAAGACTAACTTTAAGATTAATAGGGCAATAACAGTGCTGTAATTTTACATATGGTCATTAGGCGAGTTACAGTGAATAGAAGAAAATTGAATATCAAACTAGTTCATGCTATATGGCTTTAATAAGTTCGGTAGAGAGTAATTACAGTTTTGATATAGTACATAATATATCAAAATACAGTACAGTGGACCCCCGCATAACGATGGCATCACATAGCGATTTTTCCGCATAACGATTACTTTTATCGCAAAATTTTTGCCGCGCATACCGATTAAAAACCCGCTTACCGATTTTCGTCCGAGACGCGTCCAATGTGCCCTCAGCCAGCCTCACATGTGCCGCCCCGTCCCATTGTTTACCAGCCAGCCTCCGCGGTAACATCCAAGCATACACTCGGAATATTTCGTATTATTACAGTATTTTCGATGCTGTTTCTGGAAAATAAGTGACCATGGGCCCCAAGAAAGCTTCTAGTGCCAACCCTACACCTCAAAGGGTAAGAATTACTATAGAGATGAAGAAAGAGATAATTGATAAGTATGAAAGTGGAGTGCGTATAGCCGACCTAGTCAAGCTGTACAAGAAACCCCAATCAACCATCGCTACTATTGTGGGCACCAGAAAGACAATCAAGGAAGCTGTTCTTGCCAAAGGTTCAACTGTGTTTTCGAAACAAAGATCGCAAGTGATGGAAGATGTTGAGAGACTCTTATTGGTGTGGATAAATGAAAAACAGCTAGCAGGAGATAGCGTCTCTCAAGCGATCATATGTGAAAAGGCTAGGAAGTTGCATGACGATTTAATTAAAAAAATGCCTGCAACTAGTGATGATGTGAGTGAATTTAAGGCCAGCAAAGGTTGGTTTGAGAGATTTAAGAAGCGTAGTGGCATCCATAGTGTGATAAGGCATGGTGAGGCTGCCAGTTCGGACCACAAAGCGGCTGAAAAATATGTGCAGGAATTCAAGGAGTACATAGAAACTGAAGGACTGAAACCTGAACAAGTGTTTAATTGTGATGAAACAGGCCTGTTCTGGAAGAAAATGCCAAGCAGGACCTACATTACTCAGGAGGAAAAGGCACTCCCAGGACATAAGCCTATGAAAGACAGGCTTACTTTGTTGATGTGTGCCAATGCTACTGGTGATTGCAAAGTGAAGCCTTTATTAGTGTATCACTCTGAAACTCCCAGAGCGTTCAGGCAAAAGAATGTCCTCAAGGATAATTTGTGTGTGCTGTGGAGGGCAAACAGTAAGGCATGGGTCACTAGGGAATTTTTCTATAACTGGTTACACCATGCATTTGCCCCCAATGTGAAAAATTACCTAACTGAAAAGAAATTAGAACTTAAGTGCCTCCTGGTGTTAGACAATGCCCCTGGTCATCCTACAGACGTGGCAGAGCGACTTTATGGGGACATGAGCTTCATTAAGGTGAAGTTTTTGCCTCCTAATACCACTCCTCTCCTGCAGCCCATGGACCAGCAGGTTATTTCCAACTTCAAGAAACTGTACACAAAAGCTCTGTTTGAAAGGTGCTTTGTAATGACCTCAGAAACTCAACTGACTCTAAGAGAGTTTTGGAGAGATCACTTTAATATCCTCAATTGTGTAAACCTTATAGGTAAGGCTTGGGAGGAAGTGACTAAGAGGACCTTGAACTCTGCTTGGAAGAAACTGTGGCCAGAATGTGTAGACAAAAGGGATTTTGAAGGGTTTGAGGCTAACCCTGAGAATCCTGTGCCAGTTGAGGAATCCATTGTGGCATTGGGAAAGTCCTTGGGGTTGGAGGTTAGTGGGGAGGATGTGGAAGAGTTGGTGGAGGAGGACAATGAAGAACTAACCACTGATGAGCTGATAGATCAACTTCAAGAGCAAGAGGCCAGACCTGAGGAAACTGGTTCAGAGGAGGGGAGAGAGAAATTGAAGAAGTTGCCTACTACAAAGATAAAGGAAATCTGTGCTAAGTGGCTTGAAGTGCAAACCTTCATGGATGAAAATCACCCTCACACAGCTATTGCAAGCCGTGCTGGTGATTATTACACTGACAATGTTGTGAAACACTTTAGGCAAGTCATAAAGGAACGAGAGGTACAGGCCACTATGGACAGATATCTTGTGCGAAAGAAGTCCAGTGACTCTGAAGCTGGCCCTAGTGGCATTAAAAGAAGAAGGGAAGTAACCCCAGAAAAGGACTTACTACCTCAAGTCCTAATGGAAGGGGATTCCCCTTCTAAACACTAACACACTCTCTCCCCTCCTCCCATCCCATCAATCATCACCAGATCTTCAATAAAAGTAAGTGTCATTTAATTGTGCATGCCTTTTTCAGTTTGTGTGTATTAAAATTAACATTTCATGTGGTAAAAAAAAATTTTTTTCATACTTTTGGGCGTCTTGCACGGATTAATTTTATTTCCATTATTTCTTATGGGGAAAATTCATTCGCATAACGATTATTTCGCATAACGATGAGCCCTCTTGCACGGATTAAAATCGTTAACCGGGGGTCCACTGTATTACAATTTAGCACAATTTAAAACAATGAAGTTGAGAGAATTTTAAGTTTGAAGTAATGATTAAATAGTTCAGCATTCATCAAGCACAGTATACAATAATGAAATTGAAACAATTTTAAGTTTGAAGTAAATGATCAAATAGTTGAGCAGTCAAAAATTATTTAGGAGTTTTTTGAGTAACTTTTAAGTAACTGGTAGGTGTTAACCCTTTCAGGGTCCAAGGCCAAAATCTGAAGTCACGCACCAGTGTCCAAGAATTTAAAAAAAAAAAAATTTGTTATTTTTTCTTATGAAATCGTAGAGAATCTTTTTGTGAAGGTAATAAAACAAAAAGTACGAAATTTGGTGGAAAATTGACGAAATTATGCTCTCGCGAATTTTGATGTGTCAGCGATATTTACGAGTCGGCGATTTTGCCGACTTTGACTCCCATTTTAGGCCAATTACATTATTCCAATCAACCAAATTCTTAGCTATTTCACTAGTATTACTTCTATTCTATTGATTGAGCACAAGAAATCGCCAAATCAACTGTTTCAACTACAAAATACAGTGGACCCCCGCATAACGATTACCTCCGAATGCGACCAATTATGTAAGTGTATTTATGTAAGTGCGTTTGTATGTGTATGTTTGGGGGTCTGAAATGGACTAATCTACTTCACAATATTTCTTATGGGAACAAATTCGGTCAGTACTGGCACCTGAACATACTTCTGGAGTGAAAAAATATCGTTAACCGGGGGTCCACTGTAAAGTGATCGGAAATTGTTAATTTGGCCAATTTAACACAAAGTTCAAAATATTCCAATTTCAAAATAGGCTCCAGAATAAACAATGTAGGTATTCCTGGAACTAAACTAACATTTCCTCTGTTCATTAGTTACATTTTGAGGCTTTACAAATAAATTCCATTTTGATTTTTTATTCACATAATGAATTTTTATTCACACCAAAAAATAGAAGATTTACTGTTATACAATACTGTAATAATTGTATAAATATCATCACCATATTTGTGAATGTATATTAGACCCACCAGCTGACGTGTATTAGATGTGTGAGGTCGTTTGTTTACTCTTGAATATCGGCAAAAATTTAACATTTCCGCTACTTTGAGCTCAGTTTCAAGCCATTTCCAGTGCTAAAACCAATCAAAATCATCTCTATTTCTGTAATATGTCTTCCATTCTATCAAATGAGACCAAGAAATCGCAAATACAACTATAAAAAACATACGAAAAAACACTGCAAAGTCGCTGTTTTAATCGAAAAATCATGATTTCAGTTTTTTTCTCTCATTATACACAGTGTGCTGCAGGATCTGTTTTATGTGGTGCACACATACCACATAGATGTATTCTCTCATATCTAGGCCCAAATGTACCACTCACAGTTTATCAGAGTGAGCTGAGCTCATGGCGTAGATCTACGGTTTGGACACTCACCGTAAAGCCTTAGATCTACGGGACGGACCCTGAAAGGGTTAAGTAAGGTGTTTTTCTGGTTAATTTTGGGTGATGAGGTGATTTCTAAGTAGGGCCTTAAATTGATTTGTGGGCAGGGGCCCTTTACTATGTTCTGGCAATGAATTCCAGATCTTTGGGCCCTTTGTGCACACAGCATTTTTGCATAGGGAGAGATAGACACAGATATCAATGAGGGATTTGTGCCTTGTATTATGCCTGTGTGTTCTGTTGTAGTTATCAAGGAGGAATTTGAAAGGAGGGTTAATATTTGAGTACAGGTCTCCCTCAACATTCGTATTTTCCACTTTCGCAGGCTTCGAACATTCACAAATTCCCAGCCGCCCAGTCATATTTAAAATAGTATGTCATATCTTATGAATTGTGGCGGTGGCAGAGTTTGTTTGGAGATAGGACACGATATTCCTTTGATATGACACTAATATCAACTCTGCGGCTTATATATCTATCACAGTTCATCTAATATGACATAATAAACAATATTAATAACAAAGAAACATGACATATACTCTAGAATGAATAAAATATGTCATTAAGTATGTCACGAGTGTTGCTGTGTTGGTGTTGTTGTTGTTGGGTGTATAAGGGCCACTGAGACATAAGCCATACATTGTGGTGGTTGAGGCGGCATCAGAGGCAGTAGAGACTAGAGACGGCAGTGTTGTCAGTTGCCCTGTATAGCTCCAGCAACAATGGAGGAGTTAGGTTGATGCTGTCCTTTTTCTATCAATTAATCGCTTAACTTACTTGCTACACTGTTAGTGCTATACTTATTGCTGGCTGGCGCAATAGCCTTTATTGACTTATGCTGCTTTAGTATTGTACTTATCGTAGAATCACTAAATCACTGAAGAAGGCACAGTCTCCCCTCTCTCTTCTTCCTCCACTTTGGAACTCTGCTACAAGTTCTTTCTTGAATTCTATAGTTTTTCTCGCCTTCTTTACGAAAGGGCTGGCACTAGTACAATATTTTACGATGTTTTCACGTGTTTTATGATTGTTCATGGTTCAATAGGTTAAGGAAGCAGTATTATATTATATTTCCCTACAATATATTGGGGCACCAAACATTCACGATTTTTCAACATTCACTAGGTTCTTGATCCCCTAACCCTCGTGAATGTTGAGGGAGACCTGTATAATGTTGTGTGTGTGTGTAGTAGGCACAATAATAAGTGTGGATATTTTGTATATTAAGGCTCTTAAAAAGTGGTGAAGTGTGCAGGAGTTGGTAATCAATCACACTGCAGCTTTTTTATTGGGTTATTAACCCTTAAACGGTCCAAACAGATCGACATTCAAATTCGTAGTGCTACAAAAGTAGATCTACTATTTTTTACATATTTTCAAATATAACAAAAAAAAAAATGTAGATAAAAGTTTTTTTACACGTTTTCATATGTAAAACAAAAAAAAAAGATCTTCATTTTTTTACATACTTTCAGATGTTGAAAAAACGTATATATACGTTTGGACCATTTAACCCTTTGACTGTTTCAGGCCCCTCTCTGAAACTGTCATTCTATGTCGCCAAATATTCGAAAAAAAAAAATTATTTTTTCTTATGAAAATGTTAGGAATATTTTTACTAGTGTTTTAAGCCTAAAAAAAAAAATTTTGCCATCAGTACTTACCGAGATATAGAGCCGCAAAGTTTGCAGAAATTGACGTGCGTACGGCAACAGCGGCGACTGCCGCCCACCCGGTATTCTTTTATTTACTCTAATTCAAAGGTTTCTTGCATTTTTCAATATTTTTCTTTTCCAGGTAACTTATGTGGCTTGTGAGACCAATGTAAGGTGCATTGTTCAAATATACACTCATTATTTACAACACAATAACAGAACAAACTTTATCACTATTAGTTTGTGTATACACTTTGTTTACACAAACAAACAATACAAAACAATGTTTATTACTATTGTTCCATAATATATATACATATGTACAGTCACTAACCACGTTCCTAGAACTGCTGCAGCTTGTGGAACTCTTTGAAACATGGGTATATGCAGAGGGGCACTTCACACTCCTCACACATAAAGCGAGTGTCTCTGCGTGTTTGTGGGCGTTTTGTGGTATGCATACATACATAACACCTCTTCTGAGCATTTTTCTTGGCAGTAGTAGGAGGCAGTTGTATGGGGTAGTGATCACCAGGCCTCATACGAGATGACGTCTGTGGGCGCTGGTCTATTGCAGGAGTTGCTCCTTGGTACTTTGCAATTATTTGTCTGATTACTGACAGACTAAATTCACCATATTTTGGTGTTTTGTTGGTCTTCAACTTGTATATGTTATAAGCATTTAGCATAGAGATATCAACAAGATGGAAAAAAAGTTTGATATACCACTTATAACTCTTGCGTACACAGTCTGCAAACCCAATCTGCATGTCACATTTGTCTAAGCGCATATTGAGGTTGTAGTCCATGACAGCTGCAGGCTTTAGAATGGGTTCATTGGTGTCTCTGTTGTCCCTGCCACTGGGTACCATTTCGTTTCTGTGAACTGATGTCAACAATGTGACATCACGTTTGTCATGCCACCGAAATGCCATGATGTCATTGGCAGCAAAGGCTTGCACCTCACCTCTGCGAGTGCCAGCGTCGAACCTTGGCATATGTTTGCGATTACCACGCACTGTGCCACACACGTCTGTCAAGTTCACTCGCAAGAAATCACTGAGTAAGGGGCTTGTGTACCAGTTATCAGTAAATAACATATGCCCCTTACCAATATATGGTTCCATCATTGTTCAAATCACATCACCAGAGATACCCAATAACTTCATGGTATCTCTCCAAGTATTACTGCCAGTGTACACAATAATATCTAAAACAAGACCACTTCTGCAATCACACAGTACAAATAGCTTTATACCAAAGCATTTCCTCTTGCTTGGTATATATTGCTTGAATGAGAGTCTTCCTTTGAATAAAATCAAGGACTCATCAATAACAAGCTTCCTGAAGGGATAAAAATACATGCAGCACTTTTGTTTCAGGTACATAAACACATTTCTTATCTTATATAACCTGTCGCTTCTGTCAGGCCTGGTTTTGTCTGAAAAGTGTAACATACGTAACAGTATCAGGAAACGATTGACACCTATAATGTCACTAAAACCTGGAGTTGAAATCAGGCGATCTGTTCTCCAGTATGTGGTGACAGTGTGCTTATACACATGTGGCATAAGCATTATTGTGGCAAAAAACAGGTACATCTCTGCCACAGTTGTCTCCTTCCACTTGTGTAGCCGTGATTTTGGTGAGAGAATTGTATTTGCCATGGTGTAATCAGAGTATGTTTGTTTCCCTGACAATGATGTCCATTAGGGGTTCATCGAAGAATAACTCAAAGCATTCCAGTTCACTGGCATTGTTCCCAAGTGGACAAGATGGCTTTATTCCACTTTATGTTTCATCAAAGTCATGGGGACTGGGAACAAACTCGTCACCGTCCTGCCAATCCCAGATGCGGTCTGCTGGTGGGGTCTGGATATTGTACTGTGGTTGTGGTTGTGCAGGTTGTGGTGGTGCAGGTTGTGGGAGTGTGGGGTAGGGTGAGGCTGGTTGTTCTGCTGAGTCAGCCGCGTGGGTAGTAGCGTGGCCCGGTGATGGTGCCACATGGGCCGTGCCACCCTCACTATCACCACCACTGCCTCCTCCCTCACTGTCACCATTCATACCCGTCGTTACAATATCGTCATCTTCACTATCAGGTCGTGGTGTAGGGCCACGGGATGTGCTCCCAGAGTTTCTCCTTCCCCTTGGAACAACATATGAAACACTACCAGACCACATGCTACGTCGTACATACTGGCGCTTCACTGGGGAATATTCACTCTCACTGTCACTAGAACTGCTTTCAATGACCTTGAAATCACTATCACTATCACTGCTATCATCTGGGTGTTGTACACGACCAAATAGTTTCCTCTTTCGTCCTGGTACAGGCGAACGTGAACGTGAACAAGCCGGCACAGCACCAGAAGTCGAAGGTTGTGGGTCATCTGGGTTTTCGTCACCATTTACGTTATCCTGGGCACTTTTTTCGGTAACACTCACTTCAAAACCCTGGAATTCACTGTCACTGACATTTTCATCTCTGTTAGAGCTATCACTTGGGAATAAAAGACCTCCAATCCGCCGAGGAGTGAGGAACTTCTTACCGAGAGGCATGGTGAAAATGGACTGACAACATGGCGTTCCCACAATGCACCTCTGGGTCCCAGATTTTTTTCACAGGGTGCACACCGACCACTGAGACCCATTCTCTCCCGTGTAGGCCTACCAGGCCTTTGGCGCTTGATTTGAAGCCGCTAGAATTTGTGTGTATAAATACGTCAGAAACATTGGCTCGTAAGACGTATTTATACGTCGGAAACAGTCAAAGGGTTAAGGGTTAAAGGTTTACGGTGATTTGCTGTGGTTGAGCCCCATGCACAAATACCATAAGTGAGGTAAGGGTAAATGAGAGAGTGGTAATGAGCAAGTAAAGCCGTTTGGGGTACATAGTACCGTATCTTTGAAAGGATGCCTACTGTTTTGGAGACTTTCTTGGATATTTGTTGTATGTGGGTCTGGAATTTGAGACTGCAGTCAAGGTGGAGACCTAGAAATTTGCCCTGTGTGTGTCTTGAAATGGGTGAACCATTTATCAATATGTTTAGCTGTAAATTTCAAGCTCTGTTTCCAGAGAGTTTGAAGTAGGTTGTGTCTGTATTGAGAGTAAGTTTGTTGGTAGTCATCCAAGTAGATATTTGTGCAAAATAGTCACCACAGAGGAAATATATATACTATACAGGAAGGCCCCACTTATACGGCTGGTTAGGTTCCAGGCTACCGCCGTAAAGCGGAAACAGCCGTAAAGTGGAACACCCTTTTTTTCCACTTACAAATGCATACAAACACTAGATAACAAGTTTACACTAACATATATTAAGTTAGCAATAGAACCAGGCATCAAAAAACAATAAAAAGTACAATACACACATAGTGCACTCATTACTTACCTTAAAATATTTATAGTCTTAATCTAGGGTGAGACAAGTAGTATTTATTGTAAGAAATCAAGTGTGGTATGTATGGTAGTCAGCCAGGCTACCATACCAGGCCACCCCACCCACACATACAATTCTACGATATTTAAGCATCCCAGAGCGATAAAATGTATATACAGTTCACTCATTACTTACCTTAAAATATAGGGTGAGATGAGTAGTATTTATTGTAAAAAATCAAGTGTGGTATGTATGGTAGTCAGCTGGGCTACCATACCAGGCCAACCCACCCACACATATATTCCATGATATTTAAGCATCCCAGAGCGATAAAATGTATATACAGTTCACTCATTACTTACCTTAAAATATTTGTAGTCTTAATGTAGGCTCAGGAGTAAGTAAATGAGATAAAACGAATAAACGAGAGAGAGAAAGAATGAGTGCATGAGAGAGGACAGGCACAGAGTTATGTAAACAAACCAGGCGAAGGTAAGTTTTGTAAACGAAGTGTACACGTCTGGTTTATGTACAAGTTACATTGTGTACAGGTTGTCTCTACATTGATACGGTAGAATAAATAAAGAAGAACACTCCCATTCTCATGTAACATCATTTTAAGAAGAAATGATGCTCTGAGTGAAGGCAATGGAAATAAGTCACTCTGTCTGACTTTTTTGGGTTATCCTAGGTTCTCTACACATATGTTATGTATGATAATCTATGTAACTGTATTTGTGTATACCTGAATAAACTTACTTACATACATACGAAAGGAATAATTTTCTACAGTTACCCCCAGTAACACATTTTCTCTTATGTTAGATTAGAGAAAATGTTATTCTTGGCATCACTTGTACAAGTTATCTGGCTACGACATCTCATATTTATGCTTATTCTATTGTAGGGTGTATTTATCATCTTTTTATGTTATGTATCGTGTTTATTATATAATTTTGAAAAAAATATGGATGGATTAATGAAAATGTGTATATTAACGTAATATACAACATTTAATAAGACTCGGTGATTATTATTATTATTATTAGCATTTCTAATATGGCGTCACTTGTGCAAGTCGTCTGCTACCACATCTCATATTTATGTTTATTTATTCTATTGTGGGGTGTATTTATCATCTTTTTATGTTATGTATCGTGTTTATTATATAATTTTGAAAAAATATCATAGATGGATAAATGAAAATGTGTATTTAACGTAATATACGACATTTAAATGAGACGATGATTATTATTATCATTACTAATATGACGTCTGGAGACATAAGACACTCTTACTGATTTTAATGTGTACCTGCATGCCAGCACAGTATGTAAGTTTATTTAAGTACAGGTATACATAAGTATAATTATCAGAGTATATATAAAATATGAAATAACTTTTAAAAACATTTGAAATTTTGGAGTTTCCAGACAAAATGGAGAGACTTAGTGCTTACTGAGCTCACGAAGAATGTAAACAAACAAGGTGGGGCGCGGTGACCGTATTAGAAAGTCAGGTGGGGGGAGCCGTATAGCGAGTTTTGGTCATAATTTGAAATGACCGTATTAGCGGAACGCCATAAAGTGAAACGCCGTAAAGCGGGGCCTTCCTGTTTATATATATATATATATATATATACATGTATATATATATATATATATATATATATATATACGTATATATATATATGTCGTGCCGAATAGGCAGAACTTGCGATCTTGGCTTAAATAGCAACACTCATCTTGCCATATAGGACAAGTGAAAATTTGTGTATGCAATAATTTCGCCAAAATCATTTTGAACCTAACGAAAAAAATATATTTCACTGTGCTTGTTTAGTATTAAATTATTGTAAACAAATCTAAAATATATTTAGTTGGGTTAGGCTAAAATAAATTGCGCTTGTTATAATAAGGTTAGGTAAGTTTTCTAAGTTCCTTTTGGTGCAAAATTATAAATTTTTACAACAACATTAACCCTTTGACTGTCGAAGGGCCCAATCCTGAAGTGTCTCCTGGTGTCGCAAAATATTCGAAAAAAAAAAATTATTTTTTCTTATGAAAATGTTAAGATTATTTTTCTGATTGTTTTAGTCCCAAAAAATTTTTTTTCTCATCAGTACTTACTGAGATATAGAGTCCTGAACTTTGCTGAAATTGATCTGCTGGCGGCAACAGCGGCGACTGCCGCTCACCCGGTAAACTTTTATTTACTTGTATTCGATGGTTTCTTGTTTTTTTCACTATTTTATTTTTTCACATAACTTTTGTGGCCTGTGAGACCAAATTATTGTGCAATGTTCAAATATACACTCTTTGAATGTAACACAATTATAGCAAAAACACTCGTATCATTATAATGTTGCTAAAACTTGTTTACACAAACAAACAATGTAAACAAATGTTTATTACGATTGCTTTATAATATATATACATATGTACAATCACTGGACACTTTATTAGAAGTGCTGCAGCTTGTGGAATTCTTTGAAACATGGGTATAAGCACAATGGTGTCTTACACTCCTCACACATAAAACGAGTGTCTCTGCGTTTTTGTGGGCGTTTTGTGGTATGTCCACAGACAAAACACCTCTTCTGAGAATTTTTCTTGGCAGTAGTAGCAGGCAGTGGTATGGGGTAGTGATCACCAGGCCTCAGACGAGAGGACATGTGTTGATAATTTCGTGGGCGCTGGTCTATTGCAGGTGTTGTTTCTTGGTACTTGAATATTATTTGTCTGATGACTGACAAACAAAATTCACCATATTTGGGTTTCTTCTTGGTCTTCAACTTATACATATTATAAGCATTCAGCATGGAAATGTCAAGAAGATGGAAAAACAGTTTTATGTACCACTTATAACTCTTGCGAACACAGTCAGCAAACCCAATCTGCATGTCACATTTGTCCACTAAGCGCATATTGAGGTTGTAATCCATCACAGCTGCAGGTTTTACAATAGGTTCATTGGTCTCTCTATTCTGCTTGCCAGTCTCTACCATTTCGTGTCGGTGAACTGATGTCAGCAGTGTGACATCACGTTTGTCATGCCACCGAAATGCCATGATGTCATTGGCAGCAAACACCTGCACTTCACCTCTACGACTGCCAGCTTCGAACCTAGGCATATGTTTACGATTTCTACGCACTGTGCCACACACGTCTGTCATGTTCACTCGCAAGAAATCACTGAGTATAGGGCTTGTGTACCAGTTGTCAGTATATAAAATATGCCCCTTACCAAGATATGGCTCCATCATTGTTCTAACCACATCACCAGAGATACCCAGTAACTTCCTGGTATCTTCCATTGTTTTACCGCCAGTGTACACAATTATATCCAAAACCAGACCAGTTTTGCAATCACACAGAACAAATAACTTTATACCAAAGCGTTTCCTCTCGCTTGGTATATACTGCTTGAATGAGAGTCTTCCTTTGAACAAAATCAAAGACTCATCAATAACAAGCTTCCTGAAGGGATAAAAATACATACAGCACTTTTGTTTCAGGTACATAAACACACGTCTGATCTTATATAACCTGGCGCTTCTGTCAGGCCTGGTTTTGTCTGAAAAGTGTAACATACGTAACAGTAACACGAATCTATTCACTGGTATAATGTCACTGAAAGCAGGGGTTGAAATCAGGCGGTCTGT
>NC_091341.1:16239414-16319414 GCF_038502225.1 Cherax quadricarinatus
TCCCACTTTGTGTGATTCTTTATCTTTTAACTCCACGCCTCTTGCCAAGACCCTCGCATTTACTTCTCTTACAACCCCATCTATAAATATATTAAACAACCACGGTGACATCACACATCCTTGTCTAAGGCCTACTTTTACTGGGAAATAATTTCCCTCTTTCCTACATACTCTAACTTGAGCCTCACTATCCTCATAAAAACTCTTCACTGCTTTCAGTAACCTACCTCCTACACCATACACCTGCAACATCTGCCACATTGCCCCCCTATCCATCCTGTCATATGCCTTTTCCAAATCAATAAATGCCACAAAAACCTCTTTAGCCTTATCTAAATACTGTTAACTTATATGTTTCACTGTAAACACCTGGTCCACACACCCCCTACCTTTCCTAAAGCCTCCCTGTTCATCTGCTATCCTATTCTCCGTCTTACACTTAATTCTTTCAATAATAACTCTGCCATACACTTTACCAGGTATACTCAACAGATTTATCCCCCTATAATTTTTGCACTCTCATTTGTCCAATTTGCCTTTATACAAAGGAACTATGCATGCTCTCTGCCAATCCTTAGGTACCTTACCCTCTTCCATACATTTATTAAATAATTGCACCAACCACTCCAAAACTATATTCCCACCTGCTTTTAACATTTCTATCTTTATCCCATCAATCCTGGCTGCCTTACCCCCTTTCATTTTACCTACTGATTCACGAACTTCCCCCACACTCACAACTGGCTCTTCCTCACTCCTACAAGATGTTATTCCTCCTTGCCCTGTACACGAAATCACAGCTTCCCTATCTTCATCAACATTTAACAATCCCTCAAAATATTCCCTCCATCTTCCCAATACCTCTAACTCTCCATTTAATAACTCTCCTCTCCTATTTTTAACTGACAAATCCATTTGTTCTCTAGGCTTCCTTAACTTGTAAATCTCGCCCCAAAACTTTTTCTTATTTTCAGCAAAATTTGTTGATAACATCTCACCCACTCTCTCATTTGCTCTCTTTTTACATTGCTTCACCACTCTCTTAACCTCTCTCTTTTTCTCCATATACTCTTCCCTCCTTGCATCACTTCTACTTTGTAAAAACTTCTCATATGCTAACTTTTTCTCCCTTACTACTCTCTTTACATCATCATTCCACCAATCACTCCTCTTCCCTCCCGCACCCACTTTTACTCTTTTAAACCTACCCCATACCTCTTCGACCCCATTGCTTATGCTCTCATTAGCCCATCTATCCTCCAATAGCTGTTTATATCTTACCCTAACTGCCTCCTCTTTTAGTTTATAAACCTTCACCTCTCTCTTCCCTGATGCTTCTATTCTCCTTGTATCCCATCAACCTTTTACTCTCAGTGTAGCTACAACTAGAAAGTGATCTGATATATCTGTGGCCCCTCTATAAACATGTACATCCTGAAGTCTACTCAACAGTCTTTTATCTACCAATACATAATCCAACAAACTACTGTCATTTCGCCCTCCATCATATCTTGTATACTATTTATCCTCTTTTTCTTAAAATATGTATTACCTATAACTAAACCCCTTTCTATACAAAGTTCAATCAAAGGGCTCCCATTATCATTTACACCTGGCACCCCAAACTTAGCACCACACCCTCTCTAAAAGTTTATCCTACTTTAGCATTCAGGTCCCCTACCACAATTACTCTCTCACTTGGTTCAAAGGCTCCTATACATTCACTTAACATCTCCCAAAATCTCTCTCTCTCCTCTGCATTCCTCTCTTCTCCAGGTGCATACACGCTTATTATGACCCACTTTTCGCATCCAACCTTTACTTTAATCCACATAATTCTTGAATTTACACATTCATATTCTCTTTTCTCCTTCCATAACTGATCCTTCAACATTACTACTACCCCTTCCTTTGCTCAAACTCTCTCAGATACTCCAGATTTAATCCCATTTATTTCCTTCCACCGAAACTCCCCTACCCCCTTCAGCTTTGTTTCGCTTAGGGCCAGGACATCCAACTTCTTTTCATTCATAACATCAGCAATCATCTGTTTCTTGTCATCCGCACTACATCCATGCACATTCAAGCATCCCAGTTTTATAAAGTTTTTCTTCTTCTCTTTTTTAGTAAATGTCTACAGGAGAAGGGGTTACCAGCCCATTGCTCTCGGCATTTTAGTCGCCTCATACGACACGCATGGCTTACGGAGGAAAGATTCTTTTCCACTTCCCCATGGACAATAGAAGAAATAAAGAAGAACAAGAGCTTTTTAGAAAAAGGAGAAAAGCCTAGATGTATGTATATATATATGCATGTGCGTGTCTGTGAAGTGTAACCAAAGTGTAAGTAGGAGTAGCAAGATATCCCTGTTATCTAGCGTGTTTATGAGACAGAACAAGAAACCAGCAATCCTACCATCATGCAAAACAGTTACAGGTTTCTGTTTCACAGTCATCTGGCAGGACGGTAGTACTTCCCTGGGTGGTTGCTGTCTACCAACCTACTACCTACATATATATATATATATATATATATATATATATATATATATATATATATATATATATATATATATATATATATATTTTATTAAAACACACACACACACACACACACACACACACACACACACACACACACACACACACACACACACACACACACACACACATATGCAAAACAACCACTGTGAAGGAATAGTGAAATTCCAAGTGCTTTCGTGACTTCTCACATTATCAAGGAACATAGTTCCTTGATAATGTGAGAATTTCACTATTTTTTCAGTTTTTTTTTTTTTTTTTTTTTTGCATATTTTGATATCACCTGTTTACTGTGATCTTATTACATATATTTGCATGTAAATATATACAGTGGACCCCCGCATAACGATCACCTCCGAATGCGACCAATTATGTAAGTGTATTTATGTAAGTGCGTTTGTACATGTATGTTTGGGGGTCTGAAATGGACTAATCTACTTCACAATATTCCTTATGGGAACAAATTCGATCAGTACTGGCACCTGAACATACTTCTGGAGTGAAAAAGTATCATTAACCGTGGGTCCACTGTATATATCTTGGGCGGAAAACATTATATACTGAGTCAAAAAAGGAGAATTAGTGTGCACTACCTAGCAGAGTTTACTGCCAGAGGGGAATCATAGGCCTGAGTGTCGTGTGCAAAATAATAATAATAGAACTTTTCTTTGTCAGAGGAAAGAAAGTCTCCCTGATAACATTGTGTATACATAGTGTATAGTGTATACTACAGTGGCTCCCTAGTATATAGATGATGAAGGCTAAAGTGTCATTTGAAAACAGGTGAATTTGTAAATGAAGTGATAAGCCTATAGAGGCAGGTGCCAGAAGTCTCCAGAAACTTACCACAGAGGTCAGCTGTTTTAATAATCTTCCTGGCCTGCTAGTGTACCTCGCATTTAATCAAGTGATACCAGTGAACAGCAGAATACAGTGTTGTATTAGCAACTAACCAGTATTATAATGGTACTTAGTGGAATAAAGTGACTTTCATTAGTTTCTTTTTTCTTGAAATACCAGACGTATACTATAAATTTCATATAACCTGTAGTTACCAGCAGTCGCAATATACACAATGAGAAGCAATTATTACTACAGAAAAAGCATCCTTCCTCCAAAATTTCCACCAGCCAACTATAGTGATAATATAGCATTTATTGTGGTGGAGATGAAAAAACCTAGAAAAGCTAGATACAGCGATTGATAAACAAGGGTTGAGGCTCGACCGTTCGTCATTGTAGGAGCTGCCAGCAGTCACAGGTTCTTCAACACGCAAGTTATACTTTTGTATCAATCAAATCACATATTACTCGGGTAGATAATTTCCAGTAGATCCTTCATGTGTTAGCCCAAATCACCGACCAGTATGTTTTAAATAAGTGACCCACTGATCAGATCAGACTGGTTCCGAACCCTCGACTGGTCCGAACCCTTGACTGGTTTCAAACGGATTCGTTGGACAATAAAGCAGACTGTAAGCGGATGGGGTTGTAGGCGCCCTTATCAAACACAAACAATAAATATAAATCAGGAACGTACACGGTAAGCTGTCCAATATACAAGTACAGTTAGAAATAGAAATACAAATAGCTAGAGCTTCAATTAAGGAGGTTATTAATAGAGTATTCAAGAGGTTACTAGTAGAATTACAGTAAATCAACCATTCAAATCATTATGAAGCTCTGTGTAGTCTGCAGTCAATCAAACAAACGAGCTTCCACATGGATAAATTGTCATTTTTGTGGAAATTGTTGTCACGCCCCTTGTGCAGATATCCAAGAACTAGCTATAAGCAGTATTAAAACAGGGAAGTGTTTTTGGGTATGCCCAAATGAGATAAATCTGTGGACTAAAATCACAAGGGTATTAAAAGAGGACAACATCAAAGCTGCTTTCATAGAAAACCTGGAAGCTTTCTACAACAGATGGGAACATAAAAAGTCTGGGCTGAATGGTACTGCCCTTGATACTGGCCATGTAGTCAGAAACTGTAAGGCTGTAGGTGATGTCCTGGTTGTCAGTAAATGTGGGGCTGATAGTGCTGTCCTGGGAGACAGTAATGGTGAAGCTGGAGGTGCTGTCCTGGGAGACAGTAATGGTGAAGCTGGAGGTGCTGTCCTGGGAGACAGTAATGGTGAAGCTGGAGGTGCTGTCCTGGGAGACAGTAATGGTGAAGCTGGAGGTGCTGTCCTGGGAGACAGTAATGGTGAAGCTGAAGGTGCTGTCCTGGGAGACAGTAATGGTGAAGCTGGAGGTGCTGTCCTGGGAGACAGTAATGGTGAAGCTGGAGGTGCTGTCCTGGGAGACAATGGTGAATTCGGTATGCTCTTAGGAAAAACCCGATGGTGATGCCTCTTTTGGTCTTGGTATCTTGACTGGAATAGAAGTGTGTGAGATCCTACCAATAAAAATGATCTCACACACTTCTATTCCAGTCAAGATACCAAGACCAAAAGAGGCATCATCATCGGGTTTTTCCTAAGAGCATACCGAATTTGTAGTCCTGAGTTTCTCGATGAGGAATGTACATACATTCACCAAACATTCACTGAGTTACATTTTCCTTCCTTTTTCATCAAAGAATGTGAATGGTGTAAATATGCTTACAAAACAGAGATTGCAAATACTACTCGAAGGTGTGGAGAGACTGTTGTTGATGTGGCTTAACGAGAAACAATTACCCGAGAAACAATTAACTCCAGAGGGTTAGCCACCCAGTATAACCCAAGAAAGTCAATGCGTCATCAAAGACTGTCTAACCTATTTCCATTGGGGTCCTTAATCTTGTCCCCCAGGATACACCCACACCAGTCGACTAACACCCAGGTGAACAGGAAAAAAATGCCTGGAACTAGTGCTCATATTGGTGAATTTAAGGCCAGCAAAGGTTGGTTTGAGAGATTTAAGAATCGTAGTGGCATACACAGTGTGATAAGGCCTGGTGAAGCTGAAAAATTCCAACCGCAACAAGTGTTCACTTGTGACGAAACAAGGCTCTTCTGGAAGAAAATGCCAAACAGGACCTACATTACTCAGGAGGAAAAGGCACTCCCAGGACACAAGCCTGTGAAAGACAGGCTAATTCGCATGTTTTGTTGTAATGCTAGTGGGGATTGCAAAGTGAAACCTTTACTCGTGTATCACTGAAAATCCCAGTGTGTTCAAGAAAAACAGTGTCTCATCAGTCATCAGTACTCTTCAATGAAGGTAAGTATCAATTTAGTATTTATGTATTTATTCTGCATGCCTCTTTGTTTTCTGTGTAGGGAAATGTATATTTCCATTATTTTTTATGGGGAAAATTAATTCGGATACCAATAAAATCGGTTAAGGACAAGCTCTCTGGAACTGATTAATATCATTAACTGAGGGTCCACTGTGTGTATACGTATATATATATATATATATATATATATATATATATATATATATATATATATATATATATATATATATATATATATAATATATGGGAAGTACAGTGCCTGCACTCTGAAGGAGGGGTGTTAATGTTGCAGTTTAAAAACTGTAGTGTAAAGCACCCTTCTGGCAAGACAGTGATGGAGTGAATGATGGTGAAAGTTTTTCTTTTTCGGGCCACCCTGCCTTGGTGGGAATCGGCCAGTGTGATAATAAAAAAAAAAAATAATATATATATATATATATACTATATATATATATATATATATATATATATATATATATTTATATATATATATATATATATATATATATATATATATATATATATATATATATATATATATATATACAGTGGACCCCCGCCTTATGATATTAATCCGTTCCTGAGAGCTCATCATAAGCCGAAATTATTGTTAGCCGAATTAATTTTCCCCATGAGAAATAATGGAAATCAAATTAATCCGTTCCTGACACCCCAAAGTATAAACAAAAGATTTTTACCACATGAAATATTAATTTTAATACACACAAACTGAAGAAGACATGCACAATTACTACTCTATTAAGAATAGAATACATGACACTTACCTTTATTGAAGATCTGGTGATGATTGATGGGATGGGAGGAGGGGAGAGTGTGGAAGTTATTGTTTAGAAGGGGAATCCCCTTCCATTAGGACTTGAGATAGCAAGTCCTTTTCTGGGGTTACTTCCCTTCTTCTTTTAATGCTACAAGGACCAGCTTGAGAGTCACTGGACCTCTGTCGCACAATAAATCTGTCCACAGAGCTCTGTACCTCCCGTTCCTTCAAGACTTTCCTAAAATGGGCCATAACATTGTCATTGTACAGGTTGCCAACACGGCTTGCAGTAGCTGTGTCAGGGTGATTTTGATCCGTAAAGGTTTGCAGTTCAACCCACTTTGCACACATTTCCTTAATCTCTTTTTTCAATTCCATACTAATTCTCGCCCTTTTTACCACAGGGATGGCACTAGAAGCTTTCTTGGGGTCCAAGGTGACTTATTTTGTAGTTACAAGCACTAAAAACAGTGGGATAATGTGAAATGTACCGAATGTATGCGTAGATGCGACTGCACTGGCTGGTTTGTAAACACTGGTGATGAGGCCACACGTGAATGCTTCGTATGGCGGATTTAACGTAACGCGGTGTGTTCGTAAGGCGGGGGGTCCACTGTATATAGGTATATATATAATATTAGACAAAAGAAATGGAAAAAACAAGAAGCCCTTCAGGAAACTGGAAAACATCCTAAATATTTTTTCACATTAATAAAATTGAAGTTAAAAATCTCTTTCAGTATTGGCACTCTACTTAGAGAAGGTTTATACAGCAAAGATGAAAAAGTTGCGAGTGAAATTCTGGAAGAGCACTATGAATCTGTGTTCTGTAACTCGGTTGACACCACGAGAATTGAAAGCCCATGTAGTCTTCTAGTTTCTTTATTAACTCTGCTGACCTTTCTTAATATATATTGACAGCACAAATCCTTCATCTTAAAAAAGAATTAGAAGTATGCCCAAGCACCCATCACTTAGGTCTGATTCTTGGAATTTAGTGTTTATAAAAAAGTGTAAAACACCCCTAGCATGACTTCTCAGTGTTCTATGGAGAAGAAGCAGTCAGGTGGTAAGGTGAAATTCATACTTCCTTAAAAAATACATAGCTTTACAGAGGAGGCATCAGAGCTGTGACAAGTTATTATTGACCAGGAGCACTAACATCAGGCATAAGCCTTCGAAAGGATGCTGAAATGCCAATTTTCTCATTTTATGGAAAAGCATAACAGCCCTGGTCAGCATGGATTTGGAACAGGAAGGTCATGCCTCTCTCAACTACAGTGGACCCTCGCCTAACGAACGTATCGCATAACGTTAAATCCGCCTAGTGATACATTTTAACGCAAAAATTTTGCCTCGGCTAGTGCTAAAAAACTCGCTCAACGCGATTGGCTCGAGACGCGTCCACGTGCGGCCTGAGCCCACCTCACTTGTTTCGTGGGTGCCAGTGTTTACAAGCCAGCCACCGCGGTCGCTTCCAAGCATACAATCGGAACATTTCATATTATCACAGCCTTTTTAGCGATTGCACCTGCAAAATAAGTCACCATGGGTCCCAAGAAAGCTTCTAGTGCCAACCCTACAGCAAAAGAGTGAGAATTACTATGGATATGAAGAAAGAGATCATTGCTAAATATGAAAGTGGAGTGCGTGTCTCCGAGCTGGCCAGGTTGTACACAAAACCCCAGTCAACCATCGCTACTATTGTGGCCAAGAAAACGACAATCAAGGAAGCTGTTCTTGCCAAAGGTGCAACTTTGTTTTCGAAACAGAGATCGCAAGTGATAGAAGATGTTGAGAGACTGTTATTGGTGTGGATAAACAAAAAACAGATAGCAGGAGATAGCATCTCTCAAGCGATCATATGTGAAAAGGCTAGGAAGTTGCATGACGATTTAATTAGAAAAATGCCTGCAACTAGTGATGATGTGAGTGAATTTAAGGCCAGCAAAGGTTGGTTTGAGAGATTTAAGAATCGTAGTGGCATACATAGTGTGATAAGGCATGGTGAGGCTGCCAGTTCGGATCACAAAGCAGCTGAAAAATATGTGCAGGAATTCAAGGAGTACATAAACAGTGAAGGACTGAAACCTGAACAAGTGTTTAATTGTGATGAAACAGGCCTGTTTTGGAAGAAAATGCCAAGCAGGACCTACATTACTCAGGAGGAAACGCCACTCCCAGGACATAAGCCTATGAAAGACAGGCTTACTCTGTTGATGTGTGCCAATGCTAGTGGTGATTGCAAAGTGAAGCCTTTATTGGTGTATCACTCTGAAACTCCCAGAGTGTTCAGGAAAAGCAGTGTCCTCAAGGCTAATGTGTGTGTGCTGTGGAGGGCAAACAGTAAGGCATGGGTCACTAGGGACTTTTTCTATGACTGGTTACACCATGCATTTGCCCCCACTGTGAAAAATTACCTAATTGAAAAGAAATTAGACCTTAAGTGCCTCCTGGTATTAGACAATGCTCCTGGTCATCCTTCAGACGTGGCAGAGCGACTTTCTGCGGAAATGAGCTTCATTAAGGCCAAGTTTTTGCCTCCTAATACCACTCCTCTCCTGCAGCCCATGGACCAGCAGGTCATTTCCAACTTCAAGAAACTGTACACAAAAGCTATGTTTGAAAGGTGCTTTGTAGTGACCTCAGAAACTCAATTGACTCTTAAGAGAGTTTTGGAGAGATCACTTTAGCATCCTCAATTGTGTAAACATTATAGGTAAGGCTTGGGAGGAAGTGACTAAGAGGACCTTGAACTCTGCTTGGAAGAAACTGTGGCCAGAATGTGTAGACAAAAGGGATTTTGAAGGGTTTGAGGCTAACCCTGGGAATCCTATGCCAGTTGAGGAATCCATTGTGGCATTGGGGAAGTCCTTGGGGTTGGAGGTTAGTGGGGAGGATGTGGAAGAGTTGGTGGAGGAGGACAATGAAGAACTAACCACTGATGAGCTGCTAGATCATCTTCAACAGCAAGAGGCCACACCTGAGGAAACTGCTTCGGAGGAGGGGATAGAGAAATTGAGGAAGTTGCCTACTTCAAAGATTAAGGAAATGTGTGCAATGTGGCTTAAAGTGCAAACCTTTTTTGATGAAAATCACCCTCACACAGCTATTGCAAGCCGTGCTGGTGACTATTACACTGACAATGTTGTGAAACACTTTAGGAATGTCATAAAGGAACGGGAGGTACAGGCCTCTATGGACAGATATGTTGTGCGACAGAGGTCCAGTGACTCTCAAGCTGGTCCTAGTGGCATTAAAAGAAGAAGGGAAGTAACCCCGGAAAAGGACTTGCCACCTCAAGTCCTAATGGAAGGGGATTCCCCTTCTAAACACTAACACCATCAACACTCTCCCCTCCTCCCATCCCATCAGTCATCACCAGATCTTCAATAAAGGTAAGTGTCATGTAACTGTGCATGTCTTCTTCAGTTTGTGTGTATTAAAATTAATATTTCATGTGGTAAAAAATTTTTTTTGTTCATACTTTGGGGTGTCAGGAACGGATTAATTTGATTTCCATTATTTCTTAAGGGGAAAATTAATTCGCCTAACGATAATTTTGCCTAACGTTGAGCTCTTAGGAACGGATTAATACCGTTAGGCGAGGGTCCACTGTATTAGATCATTATGGCAAAAATCGCAGGCATATAATGGAAAACAAAACGGTCATTTAACAAATGCCACCATGGAGTAATAGCCTATAAAATGAGGTAAATACTGTGTGCATAGGTAACAGGAAGAGTAAGGAAGTGGATTGTAGGTATTCTAATAAGCAGAACATTTGAGTGCTGTGGTACACCATAGCACAGTCCTGGTATCTTTAATTTTCCCATCCTGAAAATAAACACACACGAACATAGTAACCACAGCTTTGTATCATCCTATTCAGACAAAACTAAAATAAGCATGAAAGTATCCTCAGTAGAAGACAAAACAGTCTTTCATTGGAAAAAGGAATATAACATGTTCACTGGTGATCACTTCCATTATGGTAATACAGTATTAAGGAGCTAGTAATTATCACAAGGTAATAAATACAGGCAGACCATCTCATAGAAAGAAAGGAATATATAAAAGACAGGAATAATAATCCAAATAATTATAATCTGTCATTTACAGAGTACAGTAAGGCAAATGTGTTTAAGTTCAGAAAAATGACAGGGTGATTGGACATCTGGTGTATATGCCTAATTACAAAAGGTTACTTGTGATGTTATGCCTGCATTTTTATATGTATATGTGTTCTTAAAATTATCAGGATTATTCTAGTTAGCAAGGAGACAAGCTTAACATTACATAATTGTAAATACAGGGCTTTGCCCAGGTCTTGTATTAGAAATTCTTTGCTTACATTTACATCGATGTGTCTGTGAGAATTCAGATTTACAGTATATAGTGTTTTTTATTTTTTTTACAGGTTAAGAGTTATGTCTTATTGCTCTGCTCATTGAGTATCTTCCTTTATTATTTCACAGCATCATGTGTTAGTTGGTTCCCAACAAGTGGAGTGCCAAGCCTCAAACTAACAGCCTGATGATTAAGAGAATGTCAGAATTTCAGGCTCGGCACTCCATTGAATTGTTACGTTTGGTTTATCATATAATTTCAGTATGAAAAGACTTAGAGGGTACTACCTGTTGGTGGAGCTGGGGGTTCTCTCTGAAAACATCTTTAGTCATTGCTAGCACAAATCGTCTCAGATTTCTGATTGGAGAATTCTTTAGGTTGGTGTGATTGGCAAAGGGATGGACTGGCATTCTTGTGATTGTCAGGTTAAGGCTCAGCACTCCATTGAATTGTTATATTCTTTTATAAATTTTCAGTACATTAACAAATACATGTCTTAAAAGGGATAAGACTTAGATCTGCCATCTTTGCTGGTGAGTGAGTGTTCTTCATAAAAAAATGTTTATGATGTGGTTGGCAGAGAGCATAGACTGGAATTAATATACTTCACTGTGTAGGAACATCCTTATTCCCATGGAAGAAAAATTGGCTTGCTTAAGTTGTTACACATTCTTATTTTAGGATTTTTTTTTTACATGTTTGCACTCATGACTGATAAATAGACACCATAATCATATTTTTTGGATATCTTGTATTTTGTTTTACAACAAATAATTCTATACCTTAGTGTTTTAACATTCTTATAATTTTGTTTAATTTCAAAGCTTTACAAGAAATTCCTCTACTTACTGAATAAGCTTACAGAGAGAGTCAGGTAGCTCCTTTGTAATTTCCATGTTAAATATGCTTGCAGACCTTCATATAAATTTTGTAAATTGTCATCTATTTTTCCTAGCAAAATTTAACAGTGGGCAATGATAGGTGTGGTATTTTCATAATCAATGAAGACTTTAAAAGTAAGCTAATAATGGAGAATTTTTCCAAATTCCAGCAATTAACCCTAAGTTCATTAACTGGCAGTTTTATAGAAAAGTGTGAAGTAGGGGCCTGAAACGCTGTTATTTTTTATTTTTTTTTGTCCCTGATTATGGAATACATTGAATTCATGCGAATCTTATAACATCATCTATAATGATAATATGTACTGTATTTAAATAGAAATCTTGATTAAATTTGTGCTCTTCATGTTGCCATATGTTAATGATTTGATTTATATACTACAGTACTATATTTTTATTCAGAATACAAGCAAGTGTAATTCCAAGTACAGTAAATGAATTAATTCTAGATTATTTATTTAATCCAGATTTAAACTACAAATTACAATCACTGGAATAAACTCAAAATTATGAAATTAAAATTAACAGTGAAATTGCTTCTCAGTTCAGAGGTCCTTTCAGAACATAATTAACTATCCCTTAACTTGTTCAGAATCTCTCTTACAATAGAAAGAACAAGATTCTTCCTCTCCAGTGTAGCCGAGAGCAGGTTCCTGAGGGATGTTTAGGAAACCTCGTGAGGAAAAACACATGAAAGACCCCTGGCGAAGTCGTGAACACTGCGTGGACTGTGGGGTACTAGGGAACTGGCGGGGAATACTTGAAGGTGGCCTGTTGTGTGCTGTGGTTGGTCAGGTATGCTGATATGCTCTCTGACCAGAGTCAGTTAGTGCCTCCCCTTGTCATCGCTTCTCTCTATATAATATATATATTTTTTTGCCTCTTCATTTTTTCCAATAAGTTTGTTTTTCCCCTTATCTTCAGCTGCCTTGTGAGTGCTAAACACTTCATTAGGAAATTTTTTCTAAAAAAAAAAAAAAAAAAAAATTGAAATATGCAGAGAATGATATGTACTGTATCACAAATGTGGTGTCATTGTTAATAATGTGTTGAGTTAATTGTTGACATATGAACCTCTTGAATGGAAATAAATATATATCACCAGTTGAATTTTTAAGTTTCTCAGAAGGGACATTAATTTCATTCCTTTATAATGTCTAGGGATATTGTGTACCACCTAGCAGTCATGCCCTGCTAGTTTCAAATTAGGGAATTTCCTTAGAAGTCACTAGTTAGCAAAGAATATAGAATGCATTATGTTTAAGTTATCCGTAGAAGAGTTTTGAACTTCTAGCTCCCCAAAGCAAATTTTTTGAAGATTCATTATAGTATGAGAGGTGTGTTTCGGTAGAATATTCATTGAGGCATGCTACTGTATATAGGGTTTTATGGATTCATTTTCCTTATCAAATATGGAGTGAAAAATGATCTTGAATAAATAGGTGGTATGTTATAGTAATAAAAAAAAAGGTTTGTGTTTCTATTTTCCTTGTGGTTAGATTTTCAGAGAATGGTTATGGGTTGTGCATGCTCAGGGTTTGATCTTATTAAGGTCTTGCCCACTCTTATAAGTTTATTAATTTTTCTCGGAGGTAAAATTGTGAATGTTGCCAGATACAAGAATAAATTGTATGATTGGTATATAACTTTGTGGCTGCTGTACAAAATTGGCGAGAGGCTATGTACTGTATAGTATTATTAATATTATTATATTTCTTAGCATTTATTTTCAGTTTTGCTTACTATATAAAAAGCCTTTATATTGATTTTTCTACATGGAATGTTTCTTCAGGTGTATGCAGTATTTGCCACAATGTTAGAAAGTCTAACATTTAAAAAACTAATAATTGCATTTATATAGCATGTCCATAGTAGAATGCATTCAAAATCAGGCATAATGTGGCATTACTATAGTGCATAAAATATGCTCTCCTAGAAGTTTTTGAACCAGGCTTGAAATGTTTATAATATATATGCATGCCTTATTTTATATCTTGTGTGCCTGTTACAGTATTAGTATTAATGAGAGAATAAAAATGTAATAAAAGTAGACGGTATCTGTAGCTACAAAAAAATTTATATAAGTTCCTTTATTTACAGAGAAATGTGATGGGGCGTACAAGTCGTGTGGTAGTCGTTGGGGGCAAAGAAACTGGAAAGACATCTATTCTTGAAAGAGCAATATTTGCAAATTCCACTGTTGATAAGGTGAGAAAAAATCAGTGAACTGTACTGAGAAAGAATTATACTATGTATCTCTTGAGATAAGGGAATTGTATCACTCTTTCACTCCTACTGAAAATATGCACTGTATAAAAAAAGTGATGTTCATATGTTTCATCTTTAATTAAAATAATCTCAAATAATTCATGATTATTTTCATATAAATATAGTACTGTAAACCCTTGGGACCATTTTTGTAGACCTGGTTATTCGTGGTACAGTTATTACTGTACATTTACAAGTTTTAACATTTGTAATCCATACAAGAACCCTAATGGATAAAAGTCACTTTATTAAACTTTATTGGGTTGCCCTAGGTAATTTGCATATGTTACTATGTAAGACATTTGTAAAAATGTATAGCACTTGTGTAATGTATCTGAATAAATTTATATAATTCATATGGTAGTACAGTGGTCTCTCATTTTTCGTAATTAATCCGTTCCGGGAAGTGTGACTACAGTGGACCCTTGCCTAACGTTGGCATCACATAACGTTAAATCTGCCTAGCGATACATTTTAACACAAAAATTTTTCCTCGCCTAGCGCTAAAAAACTCGCTCAGTGCGATTCGTCCGAGACGCGTCCATGTACGGCCTGAGCCAGCCTCACTTGTTCCGCCGGTGGCATTGTTTACAAGCCAGGGTGGCCTGTTGCATGCATACATTCGATAAATTTTGTATTATTCCATTGTTTATAGTGCTTGTAACTACTAAATAAGCCACCATGGGCCCAAGGAAAGCTTCTAGTGCCAACCCTGTGGTAAAAAGGGTGATAAATACTATCATACCACAGCTGCTGCTGCACCACGGTCAGCTGCTGCTGCACCACAGTCAGCTGTTGCTCCACCACAGTCAGCTGTTGCTGCACCACCATCAGCTGTACTACTCAAAGATGTGGAGAGAGTGTTGTTGGTGTGGCTTAACGTGAAACAATTACCGAGAAACTATTAACCCCAGAGGGTTAGCCACCCAGGATAGTCCAAGGAAGTCAGTGCATCATCGAGGACTGTCTAACTTATTTCCATTGGGGTCCTTAATCTTGTCCCCCAGGATGCGACCCACAACAGTCAACTAACACCCAGGTGAACAGGAAAAAATGCCTAGAACTAGTGCTCATATTGGTGAATTTAAGGCCAGCAAAGGTTGGTTTGAGAGATTTAAGAACTGTAGTGGCATACATAGTGCAATAAGGCATGGCGAAGCTGAAAAATTCATCCCCCAACAAGTGTTCAATTGTGACGAAACAGGCCTGTTCTGGAAGAAAATGCCAAACAGGACCTACATTACTCAGGAGGAAACAGCACTCGCAGGACACAAGCCTATGAAAGACAGGCTAACTCTAATGTTTTGTTGTAATGCTAGTAGGGATTGCAAAGTGAAGTCTTTACTGGTGTATCACTCTGAAAAACCCAGTGTTCAAGAAAAACAGTGTCTCATCACTCATCAATACTCTTCAATAAAGGTAAGTGTCATTTTAACATTTATTTATGTAGTTATTGTGCATGTCTTATTGTTTTCTTTGTAGGGAAATGTATATTTCATGAAAAAAATTTTTTTTTTAGTACTTTTGGCTGTCCGGAACGGATTAATTGGATTTCCATTATTTCTTATGGGGAAAATTAACTCGGCTAACGATGAGTTCTCAGGAACGGATTAATATCATTAGGCGAGGGTCCACTGTATTATCGAAATTGACGATTTTCAAATCCATTTTCCCCATAAGAAATAATGTAAATACAATTAATCCGTTCCAGACACCCAGAAGTATTAAAACAAAAATTTTTTTACATGAAATATAGATGTAGTACATACACAATACAATGGGACATGATGAATGAAACATTAACAGCATAACACTTACCTTTATTGGCAATTCTTCTTAGTGTATGGAAGACTGGAGGAGGAGGAGAGAGATTGGATTAGTTACTGTTTGGAAGGGGAATCCCCTTCCATCAACACCTCAGGTACCAAGTGCTTTTCTGGGGTTATTTCTCTTCTCTGTTTCTTAATGCCACTAGGACCAGCTTTAGAGTCATTGTACACCTGTGGTACTAAATACTTGTCCAGAGAGCTCTGTTTCTGGCGTCTCTTTAAAACTTACCTAAAATGGGCCAAGACTTTGTCATGTACAAGTTGCCGATACGGCTTGCAACAGCCTTGTCTGGGTGATGTTTCTCCATAAATCTTTCCATCCTACCCCACATTTCAAAAATCTCCTTAATTTCTGAAGAAGGCAACTTCTTCCATCTCTCTTCCTCCTCCTCCTCCTCCTCTGCAGCAATATTCTGAGCTGCAATTTGTTGCTGTTCCTGCTGAAGCTCTTGCAGCTCCTCAGTGGTTAGCTCTTTGTTGTGGTCCTCCACCAACTCTTCCACATCATCCAAACTCACATCCAACCCCATGGAACTCCCCAATGCCACAATAGATTTCACAACTGTCATAGGCTCATCAGGGTCAGCCCCAAACTCTTCAAAATCCCTCTTGTGGACACAATCTGGCCACAATTTTCTCCAAGCAGAGTTCAAAGTCCTGGTAGTCACTCCCTCCCAAGCCTTACCTATAAGGCTTATGCAATGTAGGATACTGAAGTGATCTTTCCAAAACTCTCTTAGGGTCAAGTGAGTGTCTGAGGTCACATTAAAGCACCTTTGAAACATTGCTTTGGTGTAGAGTTTTTTGAAGTTTGATATGACCTGCTGGTCCATGGGCCGGAGGAGAGGAGTGGTATTAGGGGGCAAGAACTTTACTGTGATGAACCCAAACTCCTCCAGAATTAGGTCATCCAAGTTTGGAGGATGAGCAGGTACATTGTCCATTAGCAGGAGGCACTTGAGATACAATTTCTTTTCCAGGAGGTAATTCTTCACACTAGGGCCAAACACTTCATTGAACCACTCGACGAAAATTTCCCTCGTGACCCATGCCTTATTATTAGCTTTTCAAAACACACACAATTTACTCTTCATAAGATTGTTTTTCCTGAACACTGTGAGATTTTCAGAATGGTACATTAGTAACAGCTTCACTTTGAAATCCCCAATAGCATTAGCACAGAACATGAGCGTCAGCCTGTCTTTCATAGGCTTGTGTCCTGGCAGTCCCTTTTTTCTCCTGAGTAATGTAGGTCCTCTTTGGCATTTTCTTCCAAAAGAGGCCTGTTTCATCACAATTGAACACTTGTTCAGGTTTCAATCCTTCAGCGTCTGTGTACTCCTTGAATTCACTTACGAATTTTGTAGCTGCAATTTTGTCCGAACTGGCGGCCTCGCCATGCCTTATCACACAGTGTATGTCACTCCGGTTCTTAAATCTCTCAAACCAGGCTTTGCTGTCCTTAAATTCACAAATATCAGTACTTGTTACAGGCAATTTCTTTACAAGATTGTCATGCAGCTGCCTAGCCTTTTCACAAATAATCAACTGCATAATACTATCTCCTGCTAATTGTTTCTCGTTTATCCACACCAATAATAACTTCTCAGCATCTTCAAGTACTGATGATTTCATTTTTGTTAGCATATTTACTCCCTTTGCAACAATAGCTTCCTTGATTTCCTTTTTCTTGGCCACGATGGAAGCTATGGTTGTATGGGGTTTGTTATACGTTCTGGCCAGTTCGGCCACACATACGCCACTTTCATATTGTTCAATGATGTTTTTCTTGAATTCAATTGTATTTCTCACCTTCTTTACCAAAGGCTTGGCACTAGGAGCTTTCTTTGGAACCATGGTAGCTTATTTAGCAGTTGCAAGCTATAATCATAGTACATATTGTTATGTGCTCGTGTGACCAACCTTCCATGCAAGGCAAAATATTGATTGCATAAAAAAGAAAACTATTTTGTCATTTAATGCACAGCAATGTGCATATATTGAGAATAGTCATAAGTAAAAGCCTAACATATACTGTCATTCAGTGTCTTGCTGCAAGCCGTAAAATACAAAAAATACCTAGTTTGAACATCAGGCACTGAAAACAGTATTAGTACTATACTATACAATGATCTTTGTTGAACCTCACCTCGAATATGCAGTCCAGTTCCTGTTTAATTGTATAAAATATGTCAAACTTGAGTAAGTGCAAAAAAAAAAAAAAAAAAAAAAAAAAAAAAAATAGAGCAATAAAGCTATCATTATTAAAAAATGGACTGTAATAAGAAAAGGCTAAAATTATTCAACCTGTTCTCACTGAGAAAATAAAGGCTACAAGGTAGCCTCGTGCAGTCTACAAAATAATAAAATTTGACCTACACAAATATGAAGGTCTTTTTAAAGTGCATTGATACAATTACATAAAACAGCAGTGTGATACTGGCATTTGGTTTAATATGGAATGTACTTAAGGATTTTTTGTTTTTCAAACAGTTGAGGAGCACAGGAATAGTTTTTGTCCAGAAGTAAGATAAGATTCTCTTACATTAATATGGTATACAAGTTTTTTTTTGGAGTACAGTACAGCATTTTACACAAAAGTAACTTTGCAGCTTGATTGGGTTACCCTCTTTGTACTGTAAATACATACAGTATACTATGTACTATTATAGCTTGATCCAATCCATCTTATCTTGACCCATCCTAATAAAGCAAATGTTGATTTCTCACATACACTTTTAACTCTTAAACTGTCCAAATGCAGATCTACTTTTTTTTTTTACAATTGAAAGCATGCAAAAAAAAAGTAGATCTACGTTGGGAGTGCTATGCACGTGAGTGTAGATCTATGTTTGGACAGTTTAAGGGTTAAGCAAATTTTTCAGTATACATTATTATTTTTTTTTTTATTATCACACTGGCCGATTCCCACCAAGGCAGGGTGGCCCGAAAAAGAAAAACTTTCACCATCATTCACTCCATCACTGTCTTGCCAGAAGGGTGCTTTACACTACAGTTTTTAAACTGCAACATTAACACCCCTCCTTCAGAGTGCAGGCACTGTACTTCCCATCTCCAGGACTCAAGTCTGTCCTGCCGGTTTCCCTGAACCCCTTCATAAATGTTACTTTGCTCACACTCCAACAGCACGTCAAGTATTAAAAACCATTTGTCTCCATTCACTCCTATCAAACACGCTCACACATGCCTGCTGGAAGTCCAAGCCCCTCGCACACAAAACCTCCTTTACCCCCTCCCTCCAACCTTTCCTTGGCCGACCCCTACCCCGCCTTCCTTACACTACAGACTGATACACTCTTGAAGTTATTCTGTTTCGCTCCATTCTCTCCACATGTCCGAACCACCTCAACAACCCTTCCTCAGCCCTCTGGACAACAGTTTTGGTAATCCCGCACCTCCTCCTAACTTCCAAACTACGAATTCTCTGCATTATATTCACACCACACATTGCTCTCAGACATGACATCTCCACTGCCTCCAGCCTTCTCCTCGCTGCAACATTCATCACCCATGCTTCACACCCATATAAGAGCGTTGGTAAAACTATACTCTCATACATTCCCCTCTTTGCCTCCAAGGACAAAGTTCTTTGTCTCCACAGACTCCTAAGTGCACCACTCACCCTTTTCCCCTCATCAATTCTATGATTCACCTCATCTTTCATAGACCCATCCGCTGACACGTCCACTCCCAAATATCTGAATACATTCACCTCCTCCATACTCTCTCCCTCCAATCTGATATCCAATTTTTCATCACCTAATCTTTTTGTTATCCTCATAACCTTACTCTTTCCTGTATTCACTTTCAATTTTCTTCTTTTGCACACCCTACCAAATTCATCCACCAATCTCTGCAACTTCTCTTCAGAATCTCCCAAGAGCACAGTGTCATCAGCAAAGAGCAACTGTGACAACTCCCACTTTATGTGTGATTCTTTATCTTTTAACTCCACACCTCTTGCCAAGACCCTCGCATTTACTTCTCTTACAACCCCATCTATAAATATATTAAACAACCACGGTGACATCACACATCCTTGTCTAAGGCCTACTTTTACTGGGAAATAATT
Source organism: Cherax quadricarinatus (assembly GCF_038502225.1). Classification (NCBI taxonomy): domain Eukaryota; kingdom Metazoa; phylum Arthropoda; class Malacostraca; order Decapoda; family Parastacidae; genus Cherax; species Cherax quadricarinatus. Next base: position 16,259,398 of record NC_091341.1, read on the forward strand.
TCTCTCTTTCCTACATACTCTAACTTGAGCCTCACTATCCTCGTAAAAACTCTTCACTGCTTTCAGTAACCTACCTCCTACACCATACACCTGCAACATCTGCCACATTGCCCCCCTATCCACCCTGTCATACGCCTTTTCCAAATCCATAAATGCCACAAAGACCTCTTTAGCCTTATCTAAATACTGTTCACTTATATGTTTCACTGTAAACACCTGGTCCACACACCCCCTACCTTTCCTAAAGCCTCCTTGTTCATCTGCTATCCTATTTTCCGTCTTACTCTTAATTCTTTCAATAATAACTCTACCATACACTTTGCCAGGTATACTCAACAGACTTATCCCCCTATAATTTTTGCACTCTCTTTTATCCCCTTTGCCTTTATACAAAGGAACTATGCATATGCAGTATACATATGTACATGATTTAGGTTAAGTTAGGCTAGATTGTTTGCCCATAAGCAAAATTTAACCAGTTATATCAAATGCCATAGAAACTTTTGAAGCATAAGCAGAAAACAGAGACCCACAGAGTGCACATTAAAATACAGTGGTCCCTCGTTTATCGTATTTAATCCGTTCCTGGAGGTGCTACTATTATCGAAATCTACGATTTTCGAATCAATTTTCCCTATAAGAAATAATGTAAATGCAATTAATCCGTTCCTGACACCCAGAGGTATTAAAACAAAAAAATTTTTTGCATGAAATACTATAGATGTAGTACATAAACAATACAATGGGACATGATGAATGAAACATTAACAGCATAACACTTACCTTTAATGGCGATTCTTCTTCGTGTATGGGAGACTGGAGGAGGAGAGAGATTGGATTATTTACAGTTTGGAAGGGGAATCCCCTTCCATCGACACCTCAGGTACCAATTGCATTTCTGGGGTTACTTCTCTTCTCTGTTTCTTAATGCCACTAGGACCATGCCTTACCACACTATGTATGCCACTACGGTTCTTAAATCTCTCAAACCTACCTTTGCTGGCCTTAAATTCACTCACATCACCACTAGTTGCAGGCAATTTCTTTACCAGATTGTCGTGCAACTGCCTAGCCTTTTCACAAATAATCGACATCATAATACAGTGGACCCCTGGTTAACGATATTTTTTCACTCCAGAAGTATGTTCAGGTGCCAGTACTGACCGAATTTGTTCCCATAAGAAATATTGTGAAGTAGATTAGTCCATTTCAGACCCCCAAACATACACGTACAAACGCACTTACATAAATACACTTACATAATTGGTCGCATTCGGAGGTAATCGTTATGCGGGGGTCCACTGTACTATCTCCTGCTAATTGTTTCTCGTTTATCCACACCAATAATAACTTCTCAACCTCTTCGAGTACTGGTGATCTCATTTTTGTCAGCATATTTACCCCCTTTGCAACAACAGCGTCCCTGATTTCCTTTTTCTTGGCCACGATGGAACATATGGTTGTAGAGGGTTTGTTATACATCCTGGCCAGTTTGGCCGCACTTAAGCCACTTTCATATTGTTCAATGATGTTTTTCTTAAATTCAATCATGTTTCTCACCTTCTTTACCAAAGGCTTAGCACTAGGAGCTTTCTTTGGAGCCATGGTAGCTTATTTAGTACTTGCAAGCACTAAAATGAATGGAATATTATGAAATATTTCGTAGGAGCAAGTGAGGGGACCGTCGCTCACTGGTAAACATTGACACGCTGGCTGGGAAGGGAAGCCGCCCCGGGTCACAGCGTGCATACATGTCCCAGACGAACTACTATTCGCGAGTCAGTCTACGATTAGCGAGCCCATGTTTATACGAAAATATCACTATGATTTCCGAAATCTACGACTCTCGAGCCCTACGATTATCGAAGGACCACTGTACATGTACTCAGATAATTATCTTTTCATTCCCATGTCACAGCCATGTATTTAATGTTCTTAGTCAAAGTGATATACTCTACTGTACTAGTGTTGATTACGAGGATTTGCTGTTTATCTTAGGTCACCCTAAGTTTAGCAAGCTTTATTTAATATTAATGTAAATGGTTTAAAAAAATGACAAGTTTAAGAATGAGACACTAAAAAAATGTATATACAGTAAACAGGTAGGTTGAAGCAGCAGGTGGAAGAGCCACTGTTAAAAAATCCACTAGTGGTAAGCCATGCCTAACCTATAGGCATAACCTACTTACACTAATGGATTGTTCCACTGGTGGCTGCTCCTCCTGCTGTTGTCTTATTCTTATATTTAATATTTGTTTAGTTAAGACTGATTTTTGCAGTTATTGCATCAGGAAATTTACGGTTAGCTTTATTGGCAAAACAGTTCTTGCTGAATAAGCCAGGTCAGCAGGTTTGTTAAAAAATCTAATTTTATTCTCTTACAACAGCAATATATTCCAACTGTTGAGGATACTTATGTTGGAATTGTAGAAACCGAACGTGGAACTCGGGAGAAATTGCGCTTTTATGACACTGCTGGCCTAGATGCTCGCAATCACTGCCTTCCCCAGCACTACCATGCATTAGCAGATGGTTACATCATTGTGTACTCTATAAGTGACAACCTCTCATTTCAACTGCTAACAGATATTAAAAAAGACATCGACAGACACAGAGAGAAAAAAGATGTAAGTACAATTTTGAGTCTAAAACCCCTAAACTTGTGTCTTCAATGCACCCATGAAACAATAATAAATTTTCTTTTCTTTGAGTAGTACACAAAATTATTTGTTTTAGATTTTTTAACACACCAGCCGTCTCTCACCAAGGCAGGGTGACCCAGAAAAGAACTGTTTTTTTCTTCATTTTTACATTTAGCAATTTATACAGAAAAAGGAGCTACTAGCCCCTTGCTCCTGGCATTGTAATCTCCTCTTACAACACACATGGCATATGGAGGAGAAATTCTTAAAAATTTGTTACAGTATTATTATTATTAGACATTTCTGAAGGGAGTACCTTTTTTTTTTTTTTTTTTTTTTTTACACAGGGTTTGACAAGGTCAAGGATCCCTAGCTTTATTGACAAGCTATTTACAGGTTAAGGATTCCTAACTTTATTGGCAAGCTAAGAGCTGTTACCTACATCAGCTCATTTGAAAGCAGTTTTATTGTTATGAGACATACAAGTAGGGAACAGGATGAAGTTGGAGCCATCTGTGGGCCAGCATTTTCATTTGATCAACTGACTTTATCTCGTTGACATCATTATGCTATATGAATGTGTTCCATACTCGAGTCATCCTGGGTATATACGATCAGATGGAGTGATGTTCTGGAGAAGGGTACAGCCAGAGTGAAGTTGCTGCTTTCTGCCCATCTTGTGGCATAAAAGCTTGTTTCACGCTGTCCTTGAAGTGGATCCAAGTGTAGTACTTTGACAATATTGGCCTTGTACATAACAGTAAGGCCACCCATATCCCTCCTTTGTTGAAGGCTCTGCTGAAATGACAGATCTATCCAAGATGGGTCCAGGTGAGAGATGAGACGTCTTGCTCTGTTCTCTACTCTGTCAAGCAGTCACAGATGAGAGGGGGGGGGGGCAGGCAAACCAAGAAAGTGGAGCATACTCAAGGTGTGAGCGTACTTGTGCTTCGTACAGGATCTTGCAACCCCTACTGTCAAGCAGATGCGAGATATGGCGAAGTGCTGTAAGCTTCCTGGCTGCCTTGTTTGCAAGATTTACAACATGGTTCTTCATGGTCAGTTTGGAGTCAAATTTCAACCCAAGGATATCAACTTCTTCTCCAGGTGCCAACATCCTCCCATTCATCCCTACTACTGCACCAGCATTACCGTCATGGTGCCTAGAGACCATCATCATTTGCGTTTTCTCGGGCGCAAATGTTACTTGCCATCTATTTTCCCAAGCTGATGTAGCTCTTAGCTGGTGATTGATGTAGCTTAGAGCAGCTGGCATTTCTTCTTGGATAAGTGAATAAGTGGTCAACTGATAAGTGGTCAGCTGAATTTTCTTTCATTTCTTTCTTCCTCCAAAGTTTTTATTTTTGATGTGAGAATGCCTGATCCAATTGGAGTCATATTTTCTGCACTGATTTACTGTAACTCTAGAAAGGTTTGTGTAACTATTGGCATGTGCAGGTACCCTCTGGTCAGAAGTAAATAAACCATCCCAGGTTTTCAAAGTCCTCAAGATAACTCTAGAAAGCCTCTTCTGATCGGATTTTAACTATCAACATTGGTGTGTCCTGTTTAGAACAATGAATGTTGGAGTTGTTATTAGAATGTACGTATTGGGATTAATTAGTTAATTTTATTTTTAATGTGGTGTTCTTTCCATTAAATAACTTTAGTATACCTTTTCTGAACTGCTTTAATCTTTCATGGCCAATGCATCTTATAAATAGGAGTGCAGTGGTACTTCGGGTTACAAACTTAATTTGTTCCAGAAGGCTGTTTGAGTGCCGATACTGAACATATTTGTTCTTATAAAGAATAATGTAAATTAGATTAATCCATTTCAGATCCCCAAAAATACACTTACAAAAGCACTTACAAAAATACGCTTACATAATTGTTTGAGTTGGGAGCTGTTTGTGTGCTGAGGTACCACTGTATACCCTTTAAGTTTAGGCTGTGTGGATGTAAATTTGCCAATTTACTAACTTTCTTCTTTCTTTCGACACACCGGCCATATCCCACCGAGGAGGGGTGGCCCAAAAGGAAAAACAAAAGTGTCTCCTTTACATCTAGTAATATATAAAGGAGAAGGGGTTACTAGCCCCTTGCTCCTGGCATTTTAGTCACCTCTTACAACACACATGGCTTATGGAGGAAGAATTCTGTTCCACTTCCCCATGGAGATAAGAGGAAATAAACAAGAACAAGAACTAGAAATAAAATAGAAGAAAACCCAGAGGGGTGTGTGTATATATATGCCTGTACATGTATGTGTAGTGTGACCTAAGTGTAAGCAGAAGTAGCATGACGTACCTGAAATCTTGCATGTTTATGAGACAGAGAAAAGACGCCAGCAAGCCTACCATCATGTAAAACAAGTACAGGCTTCCGTTTTACACTCACTTGGTAGGACCCATTTACTAACATAATTAATAAACTTAGAATTGTTGGATTCCAAGCAACTGGAGAATGTCTCTTCTGATTGTTTTAAGACTCAGTGACTGATTTTGTTTAGAAGAATTTCACATTTATTTTGGACTGTGTAGGTTTTAATTTGCCAGTTTTATTAAATTGTTTTCTGTGCAATAACTGGAGACTGCTACTTCTTGGGCTGTATAGGTGGCAGTTTGCTGATGTGATTAACAACTAGACACTTTGCAGAAATTTTTTTATTGGGACACGCTCTCAATCTGATGAAACCTTTTTCATGTCATACAAAATATACAGAATGCGAGTGTGCATGTGTACACATGTACACACATGCACAATATGCTTATGGGAGTTGGTGTAAGGTGAGTGAAATCATTGGAGTGGGACTAATTTGGGGTTGGTAGAGCAGAGAGATACTGGGCTTTAGTTTCTGGCCAGCATATTTGCCCCAATCTTATTGCTAAGAATGTTAATGTAGTATGCTGTGAGCTAAATTAGAGGCATTTATGATACTGTATGAACAGATTATATTACTTGATGTTTAAAATAACAAATTGTCAAAATTTGAAGAAAAAATTCATCCCCGTGCATCCGATTTAAGACTATACAAAGCATCGTGTGTTGTCAGAAAAAATGTAGTGAATAACAAAAAGGCACAATACCGTGACTGGAACGATACACAAATAACCCGCACATAAAAGAGAGAAGCTTACAACGACGTTTCGGTCCGACTTGGACCATTGACAAAGTCACACTAACAGAGATGGAGCAGGACGGCTATATACATGTATAGGCAGGAAGAGGTGGAGGTAGTAGTAGTAGTACAAGAATTGTATATAATACCGACAAGATGAAATTAAGACACATGCACAACACCTGGGCATACCCATCGTAGACGTTTCGCCATCCAGCCAGCCACTGGATGGCGAAACGTCCACAACAAAGACAACCAGACGCCGCACATGTGTCTTAATTTCATCAGTAGTTGTAGTAGTAGTAGTAGAAGAAGAAGAGGTAGTAGTAGTGGTAGTGGTAGAAGTGGGAAATAAGGATGACGAGCCAGTCAAAAACGAAAACAAAGGAAGGGGAGCACTGCGAGATAGCTAGATGCCCACAGAGGGAGAGCAAGCGCACAGAGGTGCGTGAAAGGAGAAGTGGTGAAATAAAATATTTATTTTATTTTATTTTATTTCACCACTTCTTCTTTCATGCACCTCTGTGCGCTTGCTCTCCCTCTGTGGGCATCTAGCTCTCTTGCAGTGCTCCCCTTCCTTTGTTTTCGTTTTTGACTGGCTCGTCATCCTTATTTCCCACTTCTACCACTACTACTACCTCTTCTTCTTCTACTACTACTACAACTACTGATGAAATTAAGACACATGTGCGGCGTCTGGTTGTCTTTGTTGTGGACGTTTCGCCATCCAGTGGCTGGCTGGATGGCGAAACGTCTACGATGGGTATGCCCGGGTGTTGTGCATGTGTCTTAATTTCATCTTGTCGGTATTATATACAATTCTTGTAGTAGTAGTAGTAGTAGTAGTAGTACTACTACTACTACTACTACTACTACTACTACTACTACTACTACTACTACTACTACTACTACTACTACTACTACTACTACTACTACTACTACTACTACTACTACTACTACTACTACTACTACTACTACTACTACTACTACTACTACTACTACTACTACTACTACTACTACTACTACTACTACTACTACTACTACTACTACTACTACTACTACTACTACTACTACTACTACTACTACTACTACTACTACTACTACCACCACTACCACTACCACTACCACCACCACTACCACCACTACCACCTCTTCCTGCCTATATATAGCTGTCCTGCTCCACCTCTGTTAGTGTGACTTTGTCAATGGTCCAAGTCGGACCGAAACGTCGTCGTAAGCTTCTCTCTTTTATGTGCGGGTTATTTGTGTAAGGTGTAGTGAATTTGGTATAGCTATTACTGTATGATTTTACTTCAGAAGGCTTGGAATAATACTTTCCATCAACAGTTTCTAAAATTGGTAACTAGGGTGCTACACTATCCAGTAAATACCAACTATTATTTAACCCTTTGACTGTTTTGGTTGTACATGTATATACGTACATGTCTTACTAGCCAGTGTTTTAGACGTATATATACTCAATAATTCAAGCGGCTTCAAATCAAGCAGGAGAAAGCTGGTAGGCCCACATGTGAGAGAATGGGTCTGTGTGGTCAGTGTGTACCATATAAAAAAAATCCTGCAGCACACAGTGCATAACGAGAAAAAAAAACTGTCCCTTTTTTTTGGATTATAACGCCGACTTTGAGGTGTATTTTCGTATAGTATTTATCGTTGTATTCTCGTTTTCATGGTCTCATGTGATAAAATGGAAAACATATTGCAGAAATAGAGATGATTTTGATTAGTTTCATGATGAAAACGACTTTGAAATTGAGCTCAAAGTAGCGGAAATGTTCGATTTTTACCAATGTTCAGGAGTAAGCAAATCACACCACACGTCCAATGCATATCAGCTGGGGTGTCTAACATTCTTTCACTAGTGCACTGATATTATTTATACCATCTTTACATTAATGCAGTAGTCTGCATAACAGTAAATTTTGTATTTTTTTGTATGAATAAAAAATCAAAATAGAAAGCAATAATAATATAGAGGAGCCTAGAGACGTGACTAATGAACAGAGGATATCTTATTATAGTGCCAAGAATGTCTACATTGTTTATTCTGGACCCTATTTTGAAATTGGCATCTTTTTTAATTTGCGTGAAATTGGCCAAATTGCCAATTTCTGACCACGTTATTGGGTAGTTCAAATCGGTAAATGGGCAGTTTCTTGTACTCAATTGATAGAAAAAATGGAGCTCTAAAGAAACAGCTATGGGTTTGGTCAACTGGAACAACAGAATTGGCCAAAAACAGGGCTCAGTCGGAGAAATTGCCGCTGCGTATATGTTGCCGAGACCGCTAACTTCGCAGGAGCGTAATTCCGTGAGTTTCTGACCAAATTTCCTACTTTTGGTGTCATTACCATCGGGAAAAATTCTGTAATTTCATAAAAATATTTATTTTTTTCCAAAAATTTTGCAACATAGAATGACAGTTTCAGAAAGGGGCTTGCAACAGTCAAAGGGTTATTGAGTACCTTATATAAAAAACCACTGAAATTTTCTGCGTGATTTGAGAGGACATTCATGTTATGGTAAGGAAATGGCAGAAATTAAATACTGTACATACTTGGAAAAATTCTTTAGATATCATCTCATTTAGGGATTCCTATTGATGATTATAGGTACTGTAATGGTATTTTTACCTAATTTTTTTATTTAAAATTAACAACAGTTTAAAATACTTTCTAAACATTTATCACAGGTACCAATAATTGTTTTGGGCAACAAGAGTGATTTAGCAGCTACTCATCGTGCTGTTGATACAGCTACAGCTGAGCGATGGGCAACAGCAGAGAAACTGAGGTTCTGGGAGGTGAACGTTCAGGACCGTACTCTTCTAATGGCACCCATCATGAACCTTGCTTCTCGTTTAAATCCACAACCTAGCAAAACCTCTTTTCCACAGTTGACCATGGGCCGGAAAAACAAAGATTAATGAAATGTGCAGGTAATGTTTTGTGTATAAGTAAAAAAAAAAATTGACAGGAGCATATGTTCAGACATAATTGTAGACCCTTCAGATATTCAAATTCTTTTATTTCCTTGCAAGTTTACAATGTGGTTGGCATATTTTAGGAAGTATACTTACATAGATAGCTTACAGTGAGGGTTTACAATGATTTGTAGTGCAAAGATTGCCACTATGATGCCTTGGCATTACGGGCAATCTAAACTTAATACATTACTGATTGCTCTCTGATATACATTACCGATATACTTTCAGTTTTTCTCAACATTTTTTCATTCTACAGTAAACTTGCTTTCATAAATAAAATTTTATTCAAGTCTTTTAGTGTTGATGGTTATCTTCCATGTTGTTCCTATTAGTATTGTTGTAGGTCTGCAGTTATGCAGTTTGGCCTAAAATAAGTTTTATACATGTACAATATATGTGTTTGTTCATAATTTGTTTAGTTTAGTTTATTAGCCAAATTAGTACAGTGGTACCTCGAGTTACGAACTTAATTCATTCCAGAAGGCTGTTCGAGTGCTGATACCAAATGAATTTGTTCCCATAAGGAATAATGTAAATTAGATTAATCCATTTCAGACCCCTAGAAATACACTTACAAAAGCACTTACATAAATACACTTACATAATTATTTGAGTTGGGAGCTGTTTGAAATGCGAGGTACCACTGTATTACTCTCTATAAAATACTATAGGTGATTATAAAAGATTTTATCACCCTCTTTCCTTGGATTACTTTAATGAAATCTATGATAAAGAAGTTTTAAGACTTTGTACAGTATTGTATTACTTTAATGATGGCCACCACCAAGTTGAAGGTTAAAAATATTACTGTTTGCATGAAATACTTTACCAGATGCCAGGATACTGCTGGGAATTTTTTACCCCTAGGAAGGCTCCATGATGTTCGTGAGAAGCTCTTAATCTGAGGAATATTACTTGACCTTCCCTTCCTTGGATTAAACCTGATTATCTCCTATTTCACCAGGTGTTGTATGAGTCCTTATGGGTTTAGCGCTATCACTTTGAATGTAATAATGTATATTTTGCAAGTTTTTTTTTTTTTTTTTAAATTCTGCTACATAAAAGATAGAGTGTATCTTGCCTTTCATTCCTGCTTCTAATCTTGCATTTCTTTCTGAATTAATTGACCATGTTTTTTTGACCAATTGTTTCCTTTTTGTTTTTTTGTTTTTTGAGCCTATAGAACATTTCATTCAACTGAGATTCCTTTGTGTAAAGTTTATATTGACTTGGTACTGAACACTTGTTAAGGAAAAGCATCTTTGCTGATTTTGTTCACTATCTTTGCTGTATATATTTGATACCATTAATCATGGATTACTGATGAGTGATTTTTTTGGCTGTAAGTCATGTATGGCCAGTACACACTCGCTCCAGAGCCACTTCACTAATGTGATAATGATGAAAAGAATTTGGGCAAAAAGCTCTGCTGTTTTCTAACCCTGACCAACAACACTGTCATCTATCCCACATGCTCTGAGACAAAACCGGAAAGTAGTCTGAAAAACTCAGATAAGGAAGGAACAGGCCTACAGGCCCATGCTAAGTGGGTCCAACTCACACCTACTCATGTGCTTGTCTAACCCATTTTTAAAGCTACACAAGGTTTTTGCTTAAATGATGCTACTCAGGAGTTTGTTCCACTCATCCATGACTGTTACCAAACCAGTGCTTTCCCATGTTCTTTCTAAATCTGAATTTTTTCATCTTGAATCATAAGGAGAGAGGGGGCACTTAAGAAATCAATATTAAATTAAAAATAGAAATAAAAAAAAGGAATAAAAGTCAAAAGAGATTATGAAGTTAAAATTGCAAAGGATTTGAGGATTACCCAAAAGATTTCTTTCAGGTATGTTTTCCAGCGCATTTATGTCCATTCTGTAATACACCGACCAGAACTGTGCAGCATAATCTAAATGAGGCCTAACCAATGATATATAGAGTTGGTTAGGCCTGAGGACACCTTTTATTTATGCTTCTTGATATGAAGCCAAGAATTCTTTTCACTTTATTGTGAATGCTTACGTACTGTTGTTTTGACTTTAGATTACTGCTAACCAGAACTTCTAAATCTTTTTTGCATTTGGAGTATGTAATTAAGATCTACATTATTTAGTTTAAGTGCATACCATGGTTATTTTCTTTTCCAAGGCTTAGAACTTAGCATATGTCTACATTAAAATGCATCTACCCCATCTCTGACCACTGCATCAATCTGTTCAAATCTTCCTGTAGTGCTCATCTGAATTAATCTGACAGCCTATTTTGGCATCATCGGCAAACTTGCTTAGGTTGCTATTTATTCCCTCATCTATGTCGTTTATGTGTATTGTAAACAACAAAGGGCCCAGCATGGACCCCTGTGGAACACTGCTTGTGATGCATCCCCACTGTGATTTTTCCCCACTTATGCAAACTCTGTTGTCTATCTGTCAACTATACCTCTTATCCAGGAAAGAATTTCCACCCCTATTTCATGTGCCTCTACTTTCCTCAGTCTCTTGTGTGGAACTCTATCAAAAGCCTTACTGAAGTCCATATACACAATATATTCATTACCATGATATACCTCCTCAAATACTATAGTGAATAAGGGTAATAAATTCATGAGGCAGTTATGCCTCTGTAAAACTGTTGAGATCCTTTGATCAATTTATGTTGTTTAAGGTGAATGATTAATAGGCTCTTCACCCTTTCAGGGTTTCGGATGTACTAGTACGGCTTACGCACCAGGGTTTTTGACGTACTAGTATGCCTAAATTCTAGCACCCTCAAATCTACTGAGAGAAAGCTGGTAGGCCTACATATGAAAGAATGGGTCTATGTGGTCAGTGTGCGCAGTATAAAAAAAAATCCTGCAGCACACAGTGCGTAATGAGAAAAAAAAAAAACTGACCGTGTTTTTGGATTAAAACAGCGACTTTGCACTGTATTTTCGTATGGTATTTATTGTTGTATTCTAGTTTTCTTGGTCTCATTTTATAGAATGGAAGACATATTACAGAAATTGAGATGATTTTGACTGGTTTCACAATGAAAAGTACCTTGACATTGAGCTCAAAGTAGCAGAAATGTTCGATTTTTACCAAAGTTCAAAAGTAAACAAATCATGCTAAGCGTCTAATACACATCAACTGGTGAGTCTAATATTCTTTCACAAGTGCGCTGATATTATTTATACCATTTCTAAACTAATGCAGTAGTCTGCATAACAGTAAATCTATTTTTTGTGAGAATAAAAATTCGAAGTGGAAAGCAAAAGAATGTAATAGGGGCATGGGGACATGACTAATGAACAGAGGAAATGTTACTTTAGTGCCAGGAATGTCTTTCTTGTTTATTCTGGACCCTATTTGGAAATTGGCATCTTTTGAAATTTGTGTGAAATTGGCAAAATTGCTAAATTCTGACCACTGTATTGGATAGTTGAAATCGGTAAATGGGTGGTTTCTTGTACTCATTTGATAGAAAAAAATGGAGTTCTAGCAAAATAGTTATGAGTTTTGTCGACTAGTACAGTGGAATTGGCCGAAAATAGGGCTCAAAGTGGGCAAAATCGCTGATGCATAAACATCGTCGAGACCGCTAACTTTGCGAGAGCATAATTCCATAAGTTTTCCATCAAATTTCACACTTTTGGTGTCATTATGATCGGGAAAAGATTCTGTAAGAAAAAATAATTTTTTTTTTCAAATTTGGGCAATCCTGAGAACAAGTCTGGAAGAGGGTCTGGGGACCCTGAAAGGTTTAACAGTGGAACATGCAGAGGAGTCTGCAGTTCATTACCCTGAACCTAAGAATGGCCAGAGACCGAGCAAAAGATTGTCTTTATGCTTTCTAAAGAGGTAACACAGCTAGCGCTAAATGCGAAGGATGATGGGATGCAGTTAGTTGAGGCTCCTTGGCAGCTTGTAATGGACTTCTGAAATTAGACTTCAACAGAAGACATGAGAAGACAAACATGAATGATAGCAGCGAAAACCTCATGTAACTAGTATTGTACCTAAACATTTCATCTTGCTTTTATTTTCCTGTCATTTTGAAGTCTCATATACTGCAGTTTTCATTTTTTTTACCTATCCTGCTCTACATGCACTTCTTGGGTTTTGTTTTTTGATCTTCCTTGCTCTAAGTATGTTTCTTGTGTCCCTCTCATATGCATCATTATTTCAGTTTCTTTGTTGTTCTGTACTTGGATTTCTAATCTTTCACTATGTGATTTGTCTTTGTTTCCTCTTCCCACTCTATGTATGCTTGATAGTTTCTCCAAGAAATTTTTTTTTTTTTTTTTTTTTTACTATTTGATACGTATGATAAATAACCCTATCTTTGTCTCTCTTATAAAAGCAGACAGACAGATTTACCTTCCTTGATTTGTTTACTAACTGCTTAGGAAACATGGAATTTTTTATCACAGTGGATACCTTTTGTGGTTCACCAAAATCTCACCTCACACACTACACGTTTTGCTCCTTTACATTTTGACAGCTGCCATGTAAGCCTTGTGTATATAATAAAATACAAATTTTAACTGTTAGACTTGTTAGATCAACTGTTAAATGTTCTTTGCCATAAATTCATACTTAGTTTACATTCTTAGATTTAGGCTTTGTTAGTTGCATCTGGCCTCTCACATACTGATTTAAAAATTGGCAGCAGTTTAGGTTATGAGGGACCCAGAACATTCATTGGGTTATGAGAAGGAAGGAATCATAGAAACTTCAGGAGTGGCAGAAGAGGAGTGGACAGAATAAATGTGCCTGAGGAAGGAAGGAGACAAAGAAGTGGAATCTTGGGGAACCAGAGAAGACTCAGAAGTAAAAGTCTCCTTGTTTGACCTTTCCACTGTCTACTGAGGAGCAAGAACAAATTGTTTTAGACTGTATGGAACTGGAAACAAAAGGTAGGAGTTTCAGAGAAGGCCCTTCAAATTTGTTACATTCCAAAGATAGAGGAAAAGGCATGTATCAGGGGGAAGTCGAGAAGTAATACAAACATGAAATTCTGGGCAGATCATTATTATTACATTCATGCTCTTAAAGAGGGTTTGCCAGTGAGGGGCTATTTATCCAATGAAGTGGGCCTGTCTTGACCTTGTGGGTTTAACTCTTCTGCTATAATATTACATTCATGTAGGGAGTGCTACACCCATGGAGGTCACATAGTACCTGGGGAATGGGAGGCGTTCAGGTTCGATCCAAGGAAAAGGAGGACAAGCTCAGTTCCTTGGATCAAAAAAAAACCCTCACTGGCCATATGACATTTCTTTTTCTTTAGGAAGTTGATCTCTTGTTCCTTAAGGAATACTGAACATAAACATTAATAGAAATATGCTAACTGAGCCTCAATGCAATTTAGACAATTCTAGATAGAAAGCTTGAAATTTTAGCCATCAGAGGTTAGGTTGGCAGCATTTCACAGTGTTTACATTGTTTTAATGCAGGATGGACAAAAATCTCGAGTTATTATGATCAAGTTAAGCACTATACCCAAAGGGGTCATACAGTATTGCATGGGAGGGGTGTGAAAAAGAAGGAATGTAAGAATGACAAGAGTGAGTGATGGGCAGGGGTTAGTGGAGGTAGGGGAGAGTACAAGAATAAAATTTAAATCAAAGTTGGTTCAGTAAGTTTATGTTAAAGTCAAAGTCTACAATATATCTAAATATCTTGTTTATTCAGTAATTACTTGCTGGTGAACAGTTGAAGAGGAATTGGTCCACTGTGCATGTTAAGGTGTCTGAAAATGGTAACTGACTTGTCACCTAGTTTGTAATTTTGATAGGTTATTCATTTGCGTGTCATCATTAAACCTGCACTACAACCCCTCATTGTGCTGGGTATGGAAAATGACTTTTGGATGTACTGGAGCTTCATTGGGCTGAAATGTAAACTTTAGACTAGGTTTGTGAGCTATAGCTCTGATATAAAGGTAGTGTCATTTAATGTGGTGACTTTTTGTGATTGTAACTAGGTCAAAAAGTGAGAGGATCTTAATTAAAGGAATTAGATCTGTCCTCCCCTTCCTTGGATTAAACCTGATTACCTTGCATTTAATGGGTGCTGTATGGCCCCTGCAGGCCATACAGCACTTATCTTAAATACTACAGTAATAGCAGCAGTAATTTTGACTGTAGAGTGAGAGAAATGCTATCAGATATTGCACTGATGACTTAGATATCTCTTTGTGAGTTAGAAGCTGGAGCCATAGTTAGATGTGGTTTTGAAGAATCATTTACAGTATTCATAAAACAAAAATTACCTTCAGTTCCCTATTCCTCTATCTGCCTTTCATTTCAAAAAGGAGAGGCTTAACTGTCCACTAAAAAAAACCCAGGGCTAATAGATGGGTATATATGTGACCAGTGGACTAAGTAGCAGCCACAGGACAGAAAGAGTGCCTATCCTCTGATACCTGCTTGGCCTTAGCCTAATACACTACCCCACCTAACAGTGGATTAGAATTATTATATCGCTGGGGAAACACTCAAACCATAGGGGCCATGTAGAAACTGGGGAATAGGTAGCGGTCAGGTTTCCTCTCAGTATTTTATGTCTCCCCCATCCCTCCTGTCCTCGTGTCATCAGGTCGATTTTCCATAACTTCTCCTCGTAGGACATGCTCCTTAGCTCTGGGATTAATCTTGTTGCAAACCCTTGCGCTGTCTCTAATTTCTTGACGTACTTGACCAGGTGTGGGTTTCAAACTTGCGCTGCATACTAAAATATAGGCCTGACATACACAGTGGCAGAACACTATTCTCAGATTTACCAGTTGCCCATATGCATGTGTGAGAGTGAGTGAGGAGTGATTCTGACTCGATCGTGAGGTGTGTTAATGTTAATAACTTAAAAAGTATCAGCTGGTTCACTTCTTTTTAACCAGTACTGTAAAAATGGCTGATACAGATACTTTGGCACATCCCTAGTATATTGTTGGATATCTCAAGGGTAGGTGACTTGCAAATCATCTTATAGTAAAAAATGGAAGAGCTCTGAATATTACGTTTGGCCAATACCCCCCCCCCCCCCCCCAAAAAAAAAAAAAAAAAAAAAAAATCTTGCTCTGTGAACAGGCTCAACTTCCAGGCAAGTGAGAATAAGGTGTGTATGGATCACTGTCCAACACTAAATCATAGGTCAGTGTTTAGTTTGGTCCCTGCATGTTATGGCCATCCTGTGGACTCGGAAGCTTACCCAGCAAGGCCATTACAAAAAATAAAATCCCTTACCAGTTATGTAAAGGACCTACCCACCAGGGGGTATGTATTGAATTACAGTAGACCATTATATTACACAGATTTATTTGCCATGTTTTGGGTATAGCACTATTGAAAAATTGACACTATTTTATACAAAGTAAAATTAACACGGTTCCGACCTCTTCAAGGGGGGCTCCTTGGCGTAGTGAAGAGGCTCTTGGTCTGAGGAATTAGAGCTGTCGGTCTCCTTCCTCAGACCGAACCTAATTATCCCCCAATCCCCCGTTCCCTATCCCATCCTCCCCTTTTTCCTTTCCTCCTCCTCCTCCCCACCCCTTCCTTTTGCCCTTCCTTTTTGGCCTTGGGGATTTTTTTTTTTTTCCACAGGCACGCTAGTTCCTAGGTAGGAGAAAGGATACTGGGGTCCATCCCATTCCGTTGAGGTTCTTGGCAGTGGCATAGTTTGCCGTGGAATCTGGATTGCCTGGGGATGTCCCGATCCCTCTCCTGTATCCCGGAGGGTGGCTTTGGGTGTCTCTCGGGCGACGGGTGTATCTCTGGAAGCCACCTTTCGGATTCCGGAGGCGGTGGCCGAAAGAGGTATGCTTTGTGGCGGATTTCAGGCTGCCCTCTCTTTTGTCCACCGAGGTAGCTCGGCAGATGTGAGGTTGCTATCCTGGATTGCCGGTTTACTGGCATGATGGGTAGGGTATGGCACGGGTTCCATGCTGCATCTGCGCTACTTGCGGTGCTGAGGTCCTCTTGGGCGCGGAGGGAGATTTCTGGCCCTTTCATTCCTCCTAGGAACTATCCCTCCCCGGTCTCCCCTTTTTTTATTCTTTTTTTTATTTTTATTTTCTTTTCTTCTTTCTTTTTTTTTTTCTTAAAAACAAAAAGAAAGAAGTAACCTAATGTAGACAGCCTGTACTGTCTGCACAGACAGCCCATGCTGTCTGCCAGCTTAGTTCATATTTCGCGCCACTCAAGTGCTGCCACCTATAGGCCTTGCCACTTCAGTATGCCCAGACTTGCCTCGCTCTCACTCACACAGCGGCCTGGCATCAACACACAAGTACTCCCAGCTCTCTCTCATGGGCATGGCCCTGCCCGGGCCATGGGCACAAACACACAAGCCTGTGTAACCCAACACTAGTTATCAATAAAGTAAGAAGCCTCCGAAGAAGTATATCATTCACACCCCGCTATACAGCCTACCAAAACAAGCGCCATTATACTAACCATGGCAGCCCTAGTCCATGAACCTGCTACCCCCGGGCCCCTTCTTGATACCGTACCCCGTTCTGACCCCGCCTCGTCTTTGGACCACTCTTCGGACACTCCTCATGCCTCTGTACCTCTTGCCGGTGTTGTTTCCTCACCTGCTTCAGGTACTGAGGCCTCGACTGACTCCTTCGATTTATCTGACCTTCGCTCTCCTCTGACTATGCTTCCAGCCTCTCCCTCTACGGTGCGGCAATTTTCGAATCGCCGGCCCGTTCCATGTCGGACCAACTCTGGTCCCACGCCTAAACGCCAACGACAGTTACCTGCTGATGATACTTCTCCACCTTCTCGTTCTTCTCAGAAAAGATCGACACGTCCTTCACTTCCTTTCCACGCTCAGTTTCAGACTGCACAATGGACTAAATTCTTCACGTTACGACCGACTTCCTCTACTGCCTATCTTTCTGACCACAGTATTGGCAAGGCACTCCTACGCCATGTTGGTAAAGATATTTCTTTTCATGCTCTTAAGAGCGGTACGCACATCATCACCATACAGAATGCTACCCAGGCTCATGAGCTTTCTCGTCTTTCCCATATCGATACTGTTCCTGTCACTATTGAAAAACATCATTCCCTCAATTCTTGTAGTGGTACCGTCATTCTGCCTCTTACCATAGTTCAACAAAATTTCCAGACATGTGGCACTGACATTCTTGAACAGCTGGAACTCCAAGATCTCCCAATCCTCAAGGTAGACACTTATGTTCTTCCTGCCCGCGGGCGGAGACGATACCCTAGCAATGTGGCTCGTTTAACTTTTGACAGCCGTGAACTCCCATCCTCAGTTTATGTAGCAGGACATCGGTTACAAGTTAGAAAGGTGATCCCTACACCGCAACAGTGTAGAAATTGCTGGCTATTTGGCCATCCAGCGAAATATTGCAGATCTATCGCTGAATGCCCGGTCTGTGGTGCAGATGACCATTCTAATATATCTTGCAATCGACCTCCCTCTTGCCTTAATTGTCATGAGGCTCACCCTTCGTACTCTCGCCGTTGTCAAGTCTACTTAAATGAGCGGGAAATCCGTTACCTCAAAGAGGCAGAAGGTCTCCCTTATGCCATGGCAGTTTCTCATCTCCGCCTCCAAGGGAGACTACCTCGTGTTTCTTATTCCCATGTTTCAAAACGTCCCCCCACTTCTGGGATCCCATCTTCTGCAACCACCTCTGTGGTTACCTCTCCCATAGTCACTCCTGTATCTAATTCTTTTGCTGTCTTAGGCTCAGACGTCCCTATGTCAACGCCTCAGTCTGATCTCGCTTCTTCGTGTTCTCCCTCACAAGCCTCAGTAGCGACGAGATCTCGTATGACACCTCCTCCTAATCGTCCCTCTACTTCTCAGTCAAAAAAAGGTCCGTTAACACCTCCTACCCATCTTCCACCTCCTCATTTTACCTTCCCTGTGTCTGTACCTGGTTCTTCCCCTCTCACTGGCTCTGTTACAAGTGTAGAGGTTCACCCTCCTCCTCATACTGTACCTTCCTCCCCTGTTCCCTCCCAAGTTTCTTCCTCTTCTGCCACCCCCCAGGTTTCTGCCTCTTCTGTCCCCTTCCACGCTTCTCCAGTTCCCTCCACCCTTTCGCCCCCCCCCCTACCTTGGTACAGTCCATTTCAGTTCCAATCTTTACTCATCCTCCCCTACCATTTCCAATATTGTCTCCCATACGGCGTCTCTGAATTCCGAAACACTTGAAGCAATCTCTGAATATATTGCAGAGACCAAACCATCAATGGACACTGATCCACCCTCCATTCCTTCTCTCTCCTCTGCGCAACTCCTTTCTTCACAGCGCACCATTCCTTCGCTGCTTGAACGTTTTCCACTGCCTCTGCATGTGGACTTTTCTAACCCCTCTAGTCCGTAGGAACCCTTACCTGCGGATTTCAGGTATCTTTATCATTGCCAATCATGGCCTATTTACAGTGGAATATACGCGGCCTCAGGGGTAATCGGGGCGAGCTTCAGATGTTACTCTCCCAGTTTTCTCCAGTTGGTGTTTGCTTACAGGAACCAAAATTGCACTCTGTTGTTATCTCTCCCATCTCAGGCTATAATTTATTGTATTCTTCAGATCCTTTTCCTGATGGGACCTTTAATGAAAGTGCCCTTCTTCTACGCACTGATATTCCGTACCATCAGCTACTTGTTCGTACTTTGCTGCATTACACAGCAGCCCGTATCCACTTGCATAGGTGGTATACGCTCTGTTCTTTATATCTCTCTCCTTCTCGGGCATTATCTATTCCGGATATTGCCTTTCTTGTTTCGTCATTACCGCCACCGATTCTGTTACTTGGCAATTTTAATGCCCACCATTTCCTCTGGGGGGAATCTCACTGTGATTCCCGTGGCATTCAGTTAAGAGGCTTTTCTTGCCACCCACCCCCTCCATGTTTTAAATACAGGTACTCACACCCATTTTGATCCTCGGACTCACTCTCTCTCTTGCATCGATCTCTCAGTCTGCTCTTCCTCCGCCGCATTAGACTTCACTTGGTCTGTTCTCCCGGACTTACATGACAGCGATCATTTCCCAATCATTCTTACTTTCCCTTCATATTCACCACCTCTTCGCATCCCACGCTGGCAATTTGATCAGGCAAATTGGAACCTTTACTCACACCTAGCTGTTTTTAGAGAGGTTCCTTCTTCGTCCTCCATCGATGAGCTTTTACACCTCTTCTCGTCCTCCGTTTTAACCGCAGCTTCTAATTGTATACCCCAAACTTCGGGCAGGCATTCTTAGAAATGCGTGCCTTGGTGGTCTCATGCTTGTGCTCGTGCAGTACGTTTGAAACGCGCTGCATGGGGCAGGTACCGGTACAATAGAACCACAGAGAGACTTCTTGATTTTAAGCAGAAGCGTGCGATCACTCGCTGTATCATCCGTGACGCTAAACGCACTTGCTGGCGAGATTATGTCTTCACCATCACCTCTGCTTCCTCTATGAGTGCAGTCTGGAAAAAAGTATGAAAACTGAGTGGTAAATATTCTCCTGACCCGGCTCCTGTTCTGCAGGTTGCCTGTGTTGATATAGCAAACCCACTAGATGTTGCCAATGAAATTGGCAATCATCTGGTCCGTATTTCTCAGGGACTCCATCTATGCCCCTCATTTCTTTCCTCAAAGTCTGCCAGAGAGTTAGCACCCTTGGACTTTTCTTCTCTCAGAGAAGAACAGTATAATGTGCCTTTTACACTTCAAGAACTGGAGGCAACACTCTCAGCTTGCCAATCATCGGCAGCTGGGCCCGACGACATTCATACTCGTATGCTAAAACATTTACATCAGTGAGCCCTTGCAGTCCTATTATGCCTTTACAATCTTATTTGGTCACAAGGAGTTCTTCCACAGCTGTGGAAATCCGCCATTGTTCTCCCTTTCCGCAAACCAGGCACTACGGGACATGAAGCCTCCCACTATCATCCCATTGCTCTTACCAGTGCAGTTTGCAAAGTGATGGAACACCTAGTAAATAGACGTTTAGTGTGGTATTTAGAGCCACCAACAGTCTCTCCACTCGTCAATATGGCTTTCGTAAGGGACGTTCTACCATAGACCCCTTACTACGCTTGGATACGTATGTTCGTAATAACCACTCAGTTATTGCCATATTTTTTGACCTTGAGAAGGCATATGACAACTTGGAGGTATATTATTATTATTATAATCAAGGGGGAAGCGCTAAACCCGGAGGATTATACAGCGCCTGGGGGGGGGATGTGGAAGGCATTCAGGCTTAATTCGGGGAACTGGAGCACAGATCCAATTCCCTAAATCAAGAGCCCCTCACCAACATCAAGGAACCTTCCTTGAGGGGACTTGGAGGTATAATATTTTAGCCCAAGCCCACTCCTTAGGCCTTCGAGGCAATCTACCATCCTTCCTTAAGAACTTTTTAACTGACAGGCATTTCCGTGTTCAGGTTAATAATGTGCTCTCCCCGGACTTTATTCAAGCTGAAGGTGTCCCCCAGGGATGTGTTCTGAGCACAACACTTTTTCTCCTTGCTATTAATGATTTGGCCTCTAGTCGTCCATCAAATATTTGGTCATCACTCTATGTTGATGACTTCGCTATTGCCTGTGCAGGCGCTGACTGTCACCTCATTACAGTTTCTCTCCAGCATGCAGTCGACCATGTTTCCAATTGGGCCACCACACATGGGTTTAAATTTTCAGCACTAAAACCCACCAAATTACTTTCACTAGACGCTCTGTCATCTCCGATCATCCTTTGTACCTCTATGGCTCCCGTATCCCTGAACGTGATACAGTCAAGTTTCTGGGCCTCCTCTTTGACCGTAGGTTATCCTGGAAACCTCACATTACCTCTCTGAAGGCAACTTGTCACAGCCGGCTGAACCCTCTTAAAACCCTTGCTCATCTTTCATGGGGAGCTGATCGTCGAACCCTCCTTCGCCTACATTCCACCCTCATTTTATCGAAACTTGATTATGGTGACCAGATCTATTCAGCGGCATCTCCTGCTACTCTCTCTAGCCTTAATCCCATTCATCACCAAGGATTACGTTTATGCCTCGGTGCTTTTCGCTCTTCCCCTGTCGAGAGCCTTTATGCAGAAGCGAACGTTCCATCCTTATCCGATCGCCGTGATGCCCATTGCCTTCGCTACTATGTACGCTCTCATGATCGCAATCCTTCCATTTATAGAATGGTCACTGATATTAGTAGACATTCTTTATTTGTTCGCCGCCCCTGTTTACTCCGTCCCTTCTCTCTTCGCCTTCATTCGCTCTTGTCTTCTCTTCAATTACCACCTTTCTATGTTCATGTAGCATCTCACTTTTCCCTACCCCCCTGGGAAGTTCCAGCCGTTCGAGTCTGTTCTTTCTCCCTTGCTCGAAAGCCCAACTGTCTACGGTCGCTTCTCGCTCTCTTTTTCTTGACCACTTTCACTCTTTCTCATGCCATTGCTGTGTACACAGATGGCTCTAAGTCTTCTGACAGCGTAGGATTCGCAGCAGTGTTTCTGGACAGCGTCGTACGAGGGCATTTACTATCTTCGGCTAGTATTTTTACTGCTGAATTGTATGCCATCCTTGCAGCACTTACCTGTATTGCATCTATGCCTGTGTTATCATTTGTGGTTGTCTCAGACTCCCTTAGTGCTTTACAGGCTATACAGAAATTTGATACACCTCACCCCTTAGTCCTCCGTATCCAACTTTGGCTACGCCGCATCTTTACCAAGCATAAAGATATTGCTTTTTGTTGGGTCCCTGGTCATGTTGACGTACAGGGCAATGAACAGGCAGACACTGCTGCGCAGTCAGCAGTACATGACCTACCGTTTCATATAGAGGTATTCCATTTACGGACTATTTTGCTGCAATATCTTCCCACCTTCACACCCGTTGGCAACAACGTTGGTCTACTATGCTCGGCAACAAACTTCAATCTATTAAACCGAGTATAGGTTACTGGCCGTCTTCTTATCACCAGTGTCGAGGTTGGGAGACTACTCTCTCCCATCTTCACATTGGCCATACTCGTCTTACTCATGGATATCTCGTGGAGAGGCGCCCTGCTCCTCTCTGTGAGAATTGCCAAGCTCTATTATCAGTCAGCCACATTCTGTTGGACTGCCCACTTTATCAACGAGCACGCAGAATTTACCTCCGTCGTCGTCTTCGCTCCGCTGCTCTCTCTTTACCTTCCCTTCTCGCTGATGGACCCACCTTTCATCCGGGCTCTCTCATTGACTTTTTGACAACAACTGACTGACTTCACAAATTCTGATACCTTCAGCCCTTTCTACCCTCTACCCCCTGCCCTGCTGTTTTCTGTAACCTACTGATCATCCCTCCTCCCTTCTGCCATCCAATACCCTCGCTTCCTTCCCTGCCCTGCAGCGCTGTATAGCCCTTGTGGCTTAGCGCTTCTTTTTGATTATAATAATAACACGGTTCCGTTTGCAGGCGCGGAAAAAATCTCCCCACCTCAAGCTGCTGCCTTGTTGTGGGTCAGCGGGGAAGACCTACTGCCATCCCCTGACACCCCTATCCCAGCCTTCATGAATGTGTTCAGTTCCATTGTCTTAGGAGCTAGTTGTGTTTGTGAATTGTTTTGATCTTTTAATTGCCATATCGTGTATCTGCCAAGCAATCAAGGCACCCAATAGGCATACGCGTATTGCAGAAAGTAGCAAGAAAAGGTACGAGTGTTTAAGTCTTAGAATTAATGAAGAAGATAGAGATATTAGATAAGAGATTGACACTTCATTAAGGTCATAGGCTCTTTGTACAGTTAAAAAGAATGAGGTAAATATACGAGTTTGTGTGATGACTTACTTGCCGACTTATTTTACTGATTTAAAGTTAGACTTTTTCACTGAAGAGGACCCTGACAAATTTAGAAGCAGTGCTCTGAAAGTGTCTAGAGCAGCCAATGCCTTACCGTACTGCAGGGTAAAATAGAACAGAAATCCATTACAGAATTTATGCACACTTCAGTACCAGAACCGTTACCATCCACCTCAGCCCAGTAGGGCCACAGCATAACTCCTTCACAATCAACAACAAACACCAGCACCCACAATTTATGGTAAGAAATACTATTATTTCTGTTGCGTTTTATCTCTACCAAACATAAAGATATTGTTTTTTGTTGGGTCCCTGGTCATGTCGACGTACAGGGCAATGAACAGGCAGACACTGCTGCGTGGTCAGCAGTACATGACCTACCAATTTCCTATCGAGGTGTTCCATTTCTGGACTATTTTGCTGCAATAGCTACCCACCTTCGCACCCGTTGGCAACAACGTTGGTCAACTCTGCTCGGTAACAAACTTCATTCTATTAAACCGAGCATAGGTTACTGGCCGTCTTCTTGTCATCAGTGCCGAGGTTGGGAGACCACTCTCTCCCGCCTTCGCATTGGCCACACTCGTCTTACTCATGGGTATCTCATGGAGAGACACCCTGTTCCTCTCTGTGAGCAGTGTCAAGTTCCAGTATCGATTAGCCACATTCTGTTAGACTGCCGTCTCTATCAACGAGCACGCAGAATTTACCTCCAACGTCGTCTTCGTTCTACTACTTTCTTTACCTTCCCTTCTTGCTGATGGACCTTCCTTTAATCCTGACTCTCTCATTGACTTCTTGACAACGACTGATTTACTCCACAAACTCTGATACTTTTCGCACTCCCCTCAGCCCTTTCTAGTTCAGTCTCTTGCTGCCCTTTACCCTTTCACCATCCACTGCCCTGCTGTTATCCGTAACCTATTACTCATCCATCTCCCTTTTGCCACCTGATGCCCTCGCTTCCTTCCTGCCCTGCAGCGCTGTATAGTCCTTGTGGCTTAGCGCTTCTTTTTGATTAGTCTTAAGCAGTAAAAATAACATAATACAATGAACTACAATTACATATTCACTTATTTTTGTAAGATCTGGAGGTCTAAAAAAAAAAAAAGTTTGGGTTTTTTGGGGGGCTCCCAGGTATATAACCCTATTTTTCCCACAAGTTCTTCGGTTTAACACGAATTTACCTAACATGGCATTTTCAGGAATGTAACCACCACGTAATATAACAATCTACTGTATTTATTTTAGGATAATAAAATGCAGTCTGACTAATTTGATGTTATTATAGGACTTATTGTTAACAAATATATAAATATGTACACAATCTTGCTACAAACTATTTCGCTGTCTTTTGTAACAAGATACAATAGGAATCTTTACACAGCATGGAATTGTTAGCTTGATGGGGGCATCCCTGCCTTGGCTTGTGCTTTGTAGGACCTAACCAGCATGGCCTATTTCCTTAATATAAGACTTACAAAGTCAAAGAATGCAGGCCACACTGTACCTGGAATGAATGCCTTAAATGGTATATTGTCAGTACAAGACAAAGGATAGTACAGTGTAGCCCCAGTTTTATAGACTAGCCAGCTGGTGTCTTCAGTTGTAGACTCCTCTGGGAAAGGTAAAAAATATTTTGAAATGACTGATTCTGAAGAATTACCCATGTAACAATAACACATAGGTTGTCAGTCACACATGCCGGTAGTCTGCCCCCAAACACATCACAGATATAATCTCTTGTCTCCATTGCTACCTCAGTTACCTAACCAAAGGTCTTGCATCAGTTATATTCAAGTACTGTTATTGTTCATTAGTATAAAAAAAAAAAAGGCACAAGCCTTGAACACTTGTGTTTGCTTTCAGTACTTCATGACCTGTGTAATACTGAGTGTGCAAGCTTGGAGCAGGTATTTACTGAATATACAGAAATTATAATGGCTGAGCACCAATAATCCCTAACAATGATTGTGGACCCAGCCTTCCTAGCCTCCCACTGCCATTCTGCCCTGACTAGATGTATAGTATAGTTCCTCAAGGGGAAACTGCATCACTCATTTCCCACCTGAATATTCTAATGAGTTAACATATCTCTTATTTTATATTATCACAAATCAGGCATAGCTTTAAAAGCAAGAAATGCATTTATGAAACATGACCCAGTCTAATTTAAGTCAAGAAAGTGTTATGAACACATTATCATGCAAGCCTGGATCATATGTGACCACATCAATCTGTCCCAATACATAAAGGCCCTCTAGACCACCTAGACCAATGTATAGAATGTCTCTTATACATCCCAAGTCTGCATGAAATTGTGATAGAACATTGAAGAACAAGGAATTAGCAAACATCTAATAAATATAAACAAAAAGCTGCACACTTTGTGACTGTGCCAATCAGGCACTTGCCATAACAACAGCAACTGGATACAGTAACTGAAATACACTAGTAATTCACATGCTATGGCTCGTTGGAATGCTCAATATACTAGGCACTTTTAGCTTGGATTCCTAAGTGATAATTTTAATGTTTTTAATTTGTAATTTTTAAACTAATTATGGATTTCTTTTTTATTATAGACAAAGAAAATAAATGTTTCACAAATTGTTATAATGACTATATTTACCCTCTCTGATTCTACCATTCATGCCAGGCCACAAGAGTAAAACTCTTGAAACAAGTTGTGCATGTCCATGTATGTATTTTATATATATACATATATATATATATGTGTATATATATATTATATACACACACTACATATATGCACACACCCAAATATCCCTCCACCCCCACACATATATACACTGCATGTACACATGCTCCCCCCTCCCAAACACACACACACACACATCCATACATATATACACTCCATGCACACACAAAATTCTTGCCTAACTCCTTCAGGAACTTGAATGTGCTCTTTCCCGATGAGCTGAGGGTGTCTGAAACTATGGGAATGAACATGTAATAATGAGCAAGTTCATTATTTTCTAGACTTTTGGGACTCCCTGAATCTGACAGCTGCACTGCCTTCATCCCTACTGTATTAGAGATAAGAGCCAGTCATTGTGGACACACACGTTTAGTCCCACACCACCTGTCATCTATACAGGCTTACAAGGTAATTCCACGTGGATGCTTTTGGCTGCCATCAGATCTTCATAGTTACAGGGTTCCCTTATTGCTGGGCATCTGGCTGTTGCAAGGCTTCTCTTGATAATGTTAACATCGTTATACCTTGCAATCTTTTCCTCATGTCTATGGCAAATAAGACCATGGTACCCGAATTTGTCCGCTGATACACTGCTGCAGATAAATCTATGTTTAGTGGGATAGGTGCAACAAGGCAAAGAGCAACGTCAATATGAATGATCTGAAGGTTGAGGTGTGTGCCTACAGGAATTAGGGACAGTCAACAGAAAATCCCCACGTTAAATAGCTCTCACTGCCAATAGGTAAGCTCTGTTCTTGTAACACACTCGAGCACTGTTGAGGTTATATTTTCTACTACTATGGTATTTTAGCGTGACTACTTGTAGTTCTTAGGGGGGAACGTGTATATAAGTACGTATATGCATGTGTGCTTATATGTATACATGTGTTTAATATATATATGTCATGGTCAATTAGCAAGAACTCATTTAAAAAATTTTCTTATACGTTTCAAGATATATTTTTTCATTTATGTTAATGTAAAAGTTAATAATTTTGTACCAAAAGAACCTCGGAAAACATACCTAACCTTATTATAACATGCGTAATTTAGCTAAACCAACTAAATATATTTTTTTTGTTAGGTTCAGAATGATTTTTGTGAAATTATTGCATACACAAATTTTCGCTTGCCTTATTCGGCAAGAAGAGCATTGCTACTTAAGCCAAAATCGCAAGTTTTTACCTATTAAGCATGACACACACGTGTATGTATATATATATAATATAATATATATAGTTGGACTTGAGTCCTGGAAATGGGAAGTACAATGCCTGCACTTTAAAGGAGTGGTTTGGGATATTGGCAGTTTGGAGGGATATGTTGTGTATCTTTATATGTATATGCTTCTAAACTGTTGTATTCTGAGCACCTCTGCAAAAGCAGTGATAATGTGCGAGTGTGGTGAAAGTGTTGAATGATGATGAAAGTATTTTCTTTTTGGGGATTTTTTCTTTTTTGGGTCACCCTGCCTCGGTGGGAGACGACCGACTTGTCGAAAAAAAAAATATATATACATATATGTATATATATAGTGGACCCCTGCTTTATGATCAGCTCCCAATGCGACCAATTATGTAAGTGTATTTATGTAAGTGCGTTTGTACGTGTATGTTTGGGGGTCTGAAATGGACTAATCTAATTCACAATATTCCTTATGGGAACAAATTCGTTCAGTAATGGCACCTGAACATACTTCTGGAATGAAATAATATCGTAAAACGGGGGTCCACTGTATGTATGTACATATATATATATATATATATATATATAATCTTAGACAGGGATGTGTAATGTCACCATGGTTGTTTAATATATTTATAGATGGGGTTGTAAAGGAAGTAAATGCTAGGGTGCTCAGGAGAGGGGTTTATCTGGAGGATTAAATTTTGGGGAATCAAATTCAAAATGGGAATTGACACAGTTACTTTTTGCTGATGATACTGTGCTTATGGGAGATTCTAAAGAAAAATTGCAAAGGTTAGTGGATGAGTTTGGGAATGTGTGTAAAGGTAGAAAGTTGAAAGTGAACATAGAAAAGAGTAAGGTGATGAGGGTGTCAAATGATTTAGATAAAGAAAAATTGGATAATAAATTGGGGAGGAGGAGTATGGAAGAAGTGAAAGTTTTCAGATACTTGGGAGTTGACGTGTCGGCGGATGGATTTATGAAGGATGAGGTTAATCATAGAATTGATGAGGGAAAAAAGGTGAGTGGTGCGTTGAGGTATATGTGGAGTCAAAAAACGTTATCTATGGAGGCAAAGAAGGGAATGTATGAAAGTATAGTAGTACCAACACTCTTATATGGGTGTGAAGCTTGGGTGGTAAATGCAGCAGCGAGGAGACGGTTGGAGGCAGTGGAGATGTCCTGTTTAAGGGCAATGTGTGGTGTAAATATTATGCAGAAAATTCGGAGTGTGGAAATTAGGAAAAGGTGTGGAGTTAATAAAAGTATTAGTCAGAGGGCAGAAGAGGGGTTGTTGAGGTGGTTTGGTCATTTAGAGAGAATGGATCAAAGTAGAATGACATGGAAAGCATATAAATTTATAGGGGAAGGAAGGCGGGGTAGGGGTTGTCCTCGAAAGGGTTGGAGAGAGGGGGTAAAGGAGGTTTTGTGGGCAAGGGGCTTGGACTTCCAGCAAGCGTCCGTGAGCGTGTTAGATAGGAGTGAATGGAGACGAATGGTACTTGGGACCTGACGATCTGTTGGAGTGTGAGCAGGGTAATATTTAGTGAGGGGATTCAGGGAAACCGGTTATTTTCATATAGTCGGACTTGAGTCCTGGAAATGGGAAGTACAATGCCTGCACTTTAAAGGAGGGGTTTGGAGGGATATGTTGTGTATCTTTATATGTGTATGCTTCTAAACTGTTGTATTCTGAGCACCTCTGCAAAAACAGTGATAATGTGCGAGTGTGGTGAAAGTGTTGAATGATGAAAGTATTTTCTTTTTGGGGATTTTCTTTCTTTTTTGGGTCACCCTGCCTCAGGGGAGACGGCTGACTTGTTGAAAAAAAAAAAAATTATTATATATATATATATATATATCTTTCTTCTTTCTTTCAACACACCAGCCGTATCCCACCGAGGCGGGGTGGCCCAAAAGGAAAAACGAAAGTTTCTCCTTTTACATTTAGTAATATATACAGGAGAAGAGGTTACTAGCCCCTTGCTCCCGGCATTTTAGTCGCCTCTTACAACACGCATGGCTTACGGAGGAAGAATTCTGTTCCACTTCCCCATGGAGATAAGAGGAAATAAACAAGAATAAGAACTAGAAAGAAAATAGAAGAAAACCCAGAGGGGTGTGCATATATGTGCTTGTACATGTATGTGTATTGTGACCTAAGTGTAAGTAGAAGTAGCAAGACGTACCTGAAATCTTGCATGTTCATGAGACAGAAAAAAGGACACCAGCAATCCTACCATCATGTAAAACAATTACAGGCTTTCGTTTTACACTCACTTGGCAGGACGGTAGTACCTCCCTGGGCGGTTGCTGTCTACCAACCTACTACCTATAATATATATATATATATATATATATATATATATATATATATATATATATATATATATATATATATATATATATATGTATATATATATATATATATATAACTTGTATTCTGAGCACCTCTGCAAAAGCAGTGATAATGTGTGAGTGTGGTGAAAGTGTTGAATGATGATGAAAGTATTTTCTTTTTGGGGTCACCCTGCCTCGGTGGGAGACGGCCGACTTGTTGGGAAAAAAAAAAATATAATATATATATATATATATATATATTTTTTTTTCAACAAGTTGGCTGTCTCCCACCGTATGTGTGCGCTCCCACACAGCATATATTCCTTCTATTTGTAAATACCAATTAAATTATGCTTTTCAATCAAGGTATTTGCTGTTTCTCCTTCAAAACAAAGCCATAAATGGGTGTAACAGGTAAAAGATAAAATTTATGTTATACAAAATTGTCTTTACACGATTCACAGCCTTGCCTCATCTATACGAGCGGCTACTTTCATCCTGCAAGATTTACTCCTGAGCTTGAGAGTTACAAACCCCCACAGAAATCCTAAAGGTTATTTCATTGGATATAAGATTGTGAAATAAAGGAAATTCCCCTTGCAGTTATAGAAACACTGGGCACAAAGCACAGAGCTCTAAGGTAGCAAAACTTTCTTTGGCAGTTGTAAATTAATTTCTTTTTGTATTTTAGACGTTTTTGCTGTAACTTTTAAATGGTTCAGTAAAATGGGTAAGCAATTACGTATGTATAAAAATAACAATGAAAAATACCAAGATATCATGCAGCCATAACAAAGCTGATACATAAGGGCTCCTTAGTGGCCAGGTAACATTACTACATGGCTGAGGAAACCTAAGTAAGAGGGCTGGGTCTAAGAGTGGTGCTGATCATAGGGAAAAGAGAATGTCTGACGGTAGGAGAGCCTTGGTGGGGGTGTGGGCGGGTGGTCACTGGAGTCATTCGCAGTATCGTTAATACTACTTCCTGGTAGCCCTGAGAATAAAATTTTATATTTAACAAGACAATTATATCAGCAATTTTTTTATATCAAGCAAAAAATAGAAGGGAATTTAATAAGCAAGCCTTGTTAACATCACAAATATATGTAAGGATACAGTGTGACTGGGCTAAGCATAAAATATATATTTTATAGAAAAAAAAATAGTATTTTCTAATAATGATTTAATTAATAATTTTATATGCACACAGATTTTACAACTGTGAACCCAACACTTGTGTAAACTAGGTGCTATATACGTGCAAATACTAGTCAGCCAATGACCAGGATTTGCAAGTGTTCCTTGTTATGTTGTAGACAAGTTCCAGGCCTCTGGCAGCTATACTAAGCTCAATTAGGCTATAAACAATTATGCATAAAAAGAATCATCAATTCACTTTGCATAAACTGTACTGATCACATACATCGACCCTATCACACGTATGAAGTTATAAATAAAAATGATGAATCTGTACAACAGCTAATCAGCATAAAGTGAGGGAAACTTGTACTTTTATTCCTGCCCCAGAAGGGTAAAGGCGTGCGAGCCCAAGTAGGCTCGCACACCTTTATCACTGCGGATTCCCACTTTTTCCTTGTTAGCACATTTAAACAGCTATAATGAAACAGTAACCACAATTTAGTTAATATCTGGAATAATTTAATACAACATGTATGTTACCTGTTTGAGGTCCATTGGTGTGCCTTCGAGCAAGGGGAGTAGGTGATGACAAGTCCACTGAGTTGGTGCGACGATGTGGAGGTGGGTCCAACTGATACTGCTGAGGTGGTGGTGGAGGTGCTAATAAAGATGAAAGGGTTGGCCGGTGATGATGGGTATAATGGTGGTGAGTGTGTGGATGGTGAAGATTACTGATAGAATGTAAAGAATGTCCTACTGGTGCATGATGATGATGTGTGGGATTATGTTGTAGCCCTCCAGAAGAATGCATGCGTGGCAGAGTGGCTGTGCGTGGTGGAATTGGGGGTGGGGAAACATCCCGTGGAGGTAACTCAGGAGCATCTGGCGCCTGCTTCACCTGAAATGATAAATATGAACCACTAATCACTAACAAGTAAAAAATGATAAGCAGATTGCATTAGGTGACCAAGACATGCCTTCCTCTTTCCCCTCCTTTTCCTTTATCTCTTTCAGCATCAGCAAGCTTTTCAGCCTTTACCACACATTGGCCATCTCCCACTGAGGCAGGGTGATCTAAAAAAGAAGAAACAAAGGTTTTTCCTCTTTTTACATTTAGTAATTTATACAGAAGGGGTTACTAGACCCTTGCTCCTGGCATTGCAGTCACCTCTTATGACATGCAAGGCTTATGGATGAAGAATTTTTCTCCACTTCCC
This sequence comes from Cherax quadricarinatus, assembly GCF_038502225.1. Classification (NCBI taxonomy): domain Eukaryota; kingdom Metazoa; phylum Arthropoda; class Malacostraca; order Decapoda; family Parastacidae; genus Cherax; species Cherax quadricarinatus. The sequence goes on from NC_091341.1 coordinate 16,291,593, forward strand.
CATGGAGCCTTTACCACATAAACAAAATTATTTAGAATTCCCTGGAACAAAATGGCATTTTTAATAAATAACAAAAAAGGCACAATACCGTGACTGGAACGATACACAAATAACCCGCACATAAAAGAGAAGCTTACGACTACGTTTCGGTCCGACTTGGACCATTGACAAAGTCACACACTGTGACTTTGTCAATGGTCCAAGTCGGACTGAAACGTCGTCATAAGCTTCTCTTTTATGAGTGGGTTATTTGTGTATGGCATTTTTAAGGTCTAAGAAGATAAAGCATTATGGTGAGAAGAAAAGCAAAGCAAGAGATGCAAATCTAAAACTACTGCTCAGATCTGAATAATATACTGCCATCAAGGTTGCATGAAACATTGTTACCAATCAGCAAAAACTGACTAGTAATTTATCCTGTAACAATTGGCAAATAACTTCAGTGGAGAGATGACTAAGCACCCTTGTTTTGCCATTTTCCTTTATTGCACTGTTATTAAACATATACATTGCAATATTTTATAACTTCATTATATTAGCGAGTCATAAAGAACAGCCATAAGGTAGTAAAGAATAGCAAGCACAGCCAAAAATTCTTTCAGTACTCTATGTCTGAAATGATGATACTGGATAAAAAGAAAATTTTTATGAAGTTTTCATGTATAAAATTAGGGGCTTTTATAGGTTAATATACACTCAGTGGCTACTTTATTAGGTACATCTGCACACCTGCTAGTTAATGCAGATGTGACAGCATCTCAAAGCCTAAAAGCATGCAGACATGGTCAAGAGGTTCATTTGCTGTTCAGACCAAACATCAAAATGGGGAAGAAATGTGATCTATGTGACTTTGACCATGAAATAATTGTTGGTATCAGACAGGGTGGTTTGAGTACCTCAGAAACTGATGTCATGGGATTTTCACACACATCTCTAGATTTTATATAGAATGGTGTGAAAAACAAAACATTTAGTGAGTGGGCAAAAATGCCTTGTTAATGAGAAGTCAGAGGAGACTGGACAGACTGGTTCAAGCTGACAGGAAGGCAACAGTAACTCAACCAAGCATTACAATGTTGGTATGCTGAAGAGCATCTCTAATGCACAAGACATTAAACCTTGAGGCGGATGGGCTACAGCAGCAGCAGAAGACCACACTGGGTTCCACTCCTGTTAGCTAAGAACAGGAAACTAAGGCTACAGTGGGCACAGGCTCAGCTAAACTGGACAGTTGAAGATTGGAAAAAACATCACCTGGTGTGACAAATTGCTATTTCTGCTGGGACATGCAGATGGTAGCATCAGAATTTGGAGTAACTCTTTGAGATGTGGTGGAATGGGAGATTAGCAGCATGATTGTGCAGCTTACAAATCTGCCATAACTATGCAATGCTATCATGTCAATAGAGACCAGAATTTCTAAGGAATGTCTCCAGCATCTTGTTGAATCCATGCCATAAAGAATTCAGGCTATTTTGAGGGCAAATGCAGACCCTAACAAGTACTAGAAGGGTATACATAATAAATTGGCCACTGAGTGCATTTCTATGTGCAGCATTAATGAGCTATTTCTACCAAAAATGAACAATAAATTATGAGGTGTGAGAGCATTTGTATTACATGAGGTCTGTAGTACAAATATTACATAAGGGATGTAATACGAATCCTTGAGTATCATTAGACATAGTAAATACCTGATAATCATGATACTGTGAACTGGGTTGTATGATTTGTATCTGTCGCATGTTAAAATGTACACTGGTTATTAAGAAAGGCTACTAATGCTCCAGTCTGAAGTTACATATTACCCCCCCCTTCCCCCCCAAAAAAAAATCTTTCTTTCTTTCAACACACTGGCCGTATCCCACCGAGGTGGGGTGGCCCAAAAGGAAAAAAAAAAAAAGTTTTTCCTAATTGTCCCCCAATATTTCTTGACCTGCGAACCTTGCTGATTCTCCTCCTCTGTAGAAAAATCTGTGTACTTTTTTATTTATACAGTACTTTTGTATTCTAAACCATTCAGGAATGTATTGCTACTTTCTGAAGCCATAAATAATATTTACACAAAAGGTAATACAGGGCTCTGGTGGCCTGGTGGTTAACGCTCTCGCTTCACACGGTGAGGGCCTGGGTTCGATTCCCAGCCAGAGTAGAAACATTGGACGTGTTTCTTTCCACCTGTTGTCTATGTTCCCCATCAGTAAAATGGGTACTTGGGTGTTAGTCGACTGGTGTGGGTCGCATCCTGGGACACTGACCTAAGGAGGCCTGGTCACAGACCGGGCCGCGGGGGTGTTGACCCCCGGAACTCTCTCCAGGTAAACTCCAGGTACTACACCGATTTTCTGGCAATAAAACGGTCTGGCACCACTTTTTAACCCTTTGAGGGTCGACAGGCCCTCTCCGAAACTCGTTCTCAGGGTCGGCCAAATTTAAAAAAAAAAAAAAAATTATTTTCTCTTATGAAAAGATAGAGAATCTTTTCCCGATCATAAAGACACCAAAAGTTTGAAATTTGATAGAAAACTTACGGAATTATGCTCTCGCAAAGTTAGCGGTCTCGGCGATGTTTACGCATCGGCGATTTTGCCCACTTTGAGTCCCATTTTCGGCCAATTTCACTGTACTAGTCGACAAAAAACATGAATATTTCGCTAGAACTCCATTTTTTCTATCGAATGGGTGCAAGAAACCACCCATTTATGAAATTCAACTATCCAGTACAGTGGTCAGAATTTAGCAATTTTGCCAATTTCACACAAATTTCAAAAGATGCCAATTTCCGAATAGGGTCCAGAATAAACAAGAAAGACATTCCTGGCACTAAAATGACATTTCCTCTAGTCATTAGTCACGTCTCAAGGCCCCTCTTATATTCTTTTGCTTTCCACTTTGAATTTTTATTTTCACAAAAAATATAAGATTTACTGTTATGCAGACTACTGCATTAGTGTAAAAAATGGTATAAATATTATTGGTGCACTTGTGAAAGAATATTAGACTCACCAGTTGACGTGTATTGCACGCTTGGCGCGATTTGTTTACTTTTGAAGTTTGGTAAAAATCGAACATTTCTGCTACTTTGAGCTCAATTTCAAGGCACCTTTCATTGTAAAACCAGTCAAAATCATCTCAATTTCTGTAATATGTCTTCCATTCTATAAAATGAGACCAAGAAAACTAGAATACAACAATAAATACCATACGAAAATACACTGCAAAGTCGCTGATTTATTAAAAAAAAATGGTCAAAGTTTTTTTTTTCTCATTATGCACTGTGTGCTGCAGGATTTTTTTTAGACTGTGCACACTGACCACATAGAACCATTCTTTCATATGAAGGCCTACCAGCTTTCTCCCACTAGATTTGAGGCCGCTAGAATTTATGAGTACTAGTACGTCACAAACCCCTACGCGTAAGACGTACTAGTACGACCAAAACCCTCAAAGGGTTAATATGGATAAAATTACTAGACTAGTTGTCTGCCAGACTAGTTTACTAAGCAGCCACAGATGGCACTGTGTGTGGCACATGCTCACTTATACTGTTTACAATGTTGTTAGCTGTGCTAACAATTAACTTGTTAACAGCCATAGCTACTGACAAGTTGATTGAGTTGTCAGGTGAATTAATCAAAGGGTTAGAACAACATTCTTTTGTGACAGAACAAAAGCTCATGAATTTTTATTTGATATATGAAAATTTTCACAGGGAAAGATCAAGGCATGTGAAACAACTTCACTTGGATGAAATATTTAAAAAGATAGCCAAGAAGAAAATCTTGGTTATTTTGTGGCTTCAGCTTCAAGAAACCCAGATGTCCTCCCTGTAACATCAGACATCCATGATGGAACAACTATGAAGCAGACAGCAATCCTGACAACCCTCAACATCAAGACCTAGATTGTACAGTTCCAGTAAAATTCTAAACTTTGTCACCTTGTGAATGGTAGTATTGCAACATTCTTTGTAAGTAGTTACATATTAATAAACCTGTTTCATTAATATGTAAAGGGGTAGCAGTAATGTTAAATGATCAGTTATGGAAGGAGAAAAGAGAATATGAATGTGTAAATTCAAGAATTATGTGGATTAAAGTAAAGGTTGGATGCGAGAAGTGGGTCATAATAAGCGTGTATGCACCTGGAGAAGAGAGGAATGCAGAGGAGAGAGAGAGATTTTGGGAGATGTTAAGTGAATGTATAGGAGCCTTTGAACCAAGTGAGAGAGTAATTGTGGTAGGGGACCTGAATGCTAAAGTAGGAGAAACTTTTAGAGAGGGTGTGGTAGGTAAGTTTGGGGCGCCAGGTGTAAATGATAATGGGAGCCCTTTGATTGAACTTTGTATAGAAAGGGGTTTAGTTATAGGTAATACATATTTTAAGAAAAAGAGGATAAATAAGTATACACGATATGATGTAGGGCGAAATGACAGTAGTTTGTTGGATTATGTATTGGTAGATAAAAGACTGTTGAGTAGACTTCAGGATGTACATGTTTATAGAGGGGCCACAGATATATCAGATCACTTTCTAGTTGTAGCTACACTGAGAGTAAAAGGTAGATGGGATACAAGGAGAATAGAAGCATCAGGGAAGAGAGAGGTGAAGGTTTATAAACTAAAAGAGGAGGCAGTTAGGGTAAGATATAAACAGCTATTGGAGGATAGATGGGCTAATGAGAGCATAGGCAATGGGGTCGAAGAGGTATGGGGTAGGTTTAAAAATGTAGTGTTAGAGTGTTCAGCAGAAGTTTGTGGTTACAGGAAAGTGGGTGCAGGAGGGAAGAGGAGTGATTGGTGGAATGATGATGTAAAGAGAGTAGTAAGGGAGAAAAAGTTAGCATATGAGAAGTTTTTACAAAGTAGAAGTGATGCAAGGAGGGAAGAGTATATGGAGAAAAAGAGAGAGGTTAAGAGAGTGGTGAAGCAATGTAAAAAGAGAGCAAATGAGAGAGTGGGTGAGATGTTATCAACAAATTTTGTTGAAAATAAGAAAAAGTTTTGGAGTGAGATTAACAAGTTAAGAAAGCCTAGAGAACAAATGGATTTGTCAGTTAAAAATAGGAGAGGAGAGTTATTAAATGGAGAGTTAGAGGTATTGGGAAGATGGAGGGAATATTTTGAGGAATTGTTAAATGTTGATGAAGATAGGGAAGCTGTGATTTCGTGTATAGGGCAAGGAGGAATAACATCTTGTAGGAGTGAGGAAGAGCCAGTTGTGAGTGTGGGGGAAGTTCGTGAGGCAGTAGGTAAAATGAAAGGGGGTAAGGCAGCCGGGATTGATGGGATAAAGATAGAAATGTTAAAAGCAGGTGGGGATATAGTTTTGGAGTGGTTGGTGCAATTATTTAATAAATGTATGGAAGAGGGTAAGGTACCTAGGGATTGGCAGAGAGCATGCATAGTTCCTTTGTATAAAGGCAAAGGGGATAAAAGAGAGTGCAAAAATTATAGGGGGATAAGTCTGTTGAGTGTACCTGGTAAAGTGTATGGTAGAGTTATAACTGAAAGAATTAAGAGTAAGACGGAGAATAGGATAGCAGATGAACAAGGAGGCTTTAGGAAAGGTAGGGGGTGTGTGGACCAGGTGTTTACAGTGAAACATATAAGTGAACAGTATTTAGATAAGGCTAAAGAGGTCTTTGTGGCATTTATGGATTTGGAAAAGGCGTATGACAGGGTGGATAGGGGGGCAATGTGGCAGATGTTGCAAGTGTATGGTGTAGGAGGTAGGTTACTGAAAGCAGTGAAGAGTTTTTACGAGGATAGTGAGGCTCAAGTTAGAGTATGTAGGAAAGAGGGAAATTTTTTCCCAGTAAAAGTAGGCCTTAGACAAGGATGTGTGATGTCACCGTGGTTGTTTAATATATTTATAGATGGGGTTGTAAGAGAAGTAAATGCGAGGGTCTTGGCAAGAGGCGTGGAGTTAAAAGATAAAGAATCACACACAAAGTGGGAGTTGTCACAGCTGCTCTTTGCTGATGACACTGTGCTCTTGGGAGATTCTGAAGAGAAGCTGCAGAGATTGGTGGATGAATTTGGTAGGGTGTGCAAAAGAAGAAAATTAAAGGTGAATACAGGAAAGAGTAAGGTTATGAGGATAACAAAAAGATTAGGTGATGAAAGATTGAATATCAGATTGGAGGGAGAGAGTATGGAGGAGGTGAACGTATTCAGATATTTGGGAGTGGACGTGTCAGCGGATGGGTCTATGAAAGATGAGGTGAATCATAGAATTGATGAGGGAAAAAGAGTGAGTGGTGCACTTAGGAGTCTGTGGAGACAAAGAACTTTGTCCTTGGAGGCAAAGAGGGGAATGTATGAGAGTATAGTTTTACCAACGCTCTTATATGGGTGTGAAGCGTGGGTGATGAATGTTGCAGCGAGGAGAAGGCTGGAGGCAGTGGAGATGTCATGTCTGAGGGCAATGTGTGGTGTGAATATAATGCAGAGAATTCGTAGTTTGGAAGTTAGGAGGAGGTGCGGGATTACCAAAACTGTTGTCCAGAGGACTGAGGAAGGGTTGTTGAGGTGGTTCGGACATGTAGAGAGAATGGAGCGAAACAGAATGACTTCAAGAGTGTATCAGTCTGTAGTGGAAGGAAGGCGGGGTAGGGGTTGGCCTAGGAAGGGTTGGAGGGAGGGGGTAAAGGAGGTTTTGTGTGCGAGGGGCTTGGACTTCCAGCAGGCATGCGTGAGCGTGTTTGATAGGAGTGAATGGAGACAAATGGTTTTTAATACTTGACGTGCTGTTGGAGTGTGAGCAAAGTAACATTTATGAAGGGATTCAGGGAAACCGGCAGGCCGGACTTGAGTCCTGGAGATGGGAAGTACAGTGCCTGCACTCTGAAGGAGGGGTGTTAATGTTGCAGTTTAAAAACTGTAGTGTAAAGCACCCTTCTGGCAAGACAGTGATGGAGCGAATGATGGTGAAAGTTTTTCTTTTTCGGGCCACCCTGCCTTGGTGGGAATCGGCCAGTGTGATAATAAAAAAATAAACCTGTTTCATTTATACTAATGTTTAATTAAAGTTTCCAGTAGTCCATGGTGAGTCAGTGGTATCTTGTTGAATTATGTGACCTCTGTTGGTCTGACAAAGTCAATATTCCAGCAAGGCCTAAGAACCAAGCATACATGAAAATTGCTGTTGTACCTGAACTAATTCCCCCAATTTATGTTCAATGAATTACCGGATTTCGCGGCTTATTAGACACATTTGTTTTTCCATAAAATGTCTCCAAAAACCACCCTGCATCCTATAAACTGAAGGTCAGTGACCGGAGCTATAAGTTTGGGGTGTGGGGTGGGCTGTAGCTCTCCCTGTTATGTTCGATGCCGAGCCATTGAAACTAAAACAAGTCTTATAAGCCACGAAAAATATGATACTGATTCATTGTAGAGTACAAAAACAAAGTACCTTCTTTACAATTCACAAGCAAAGGATGTTCTTTTGTGTTTTTGGGTGGTGTAAAAGAAAAATTATAGTATACAACACAATTGCAGAAGGATATTTATTGAGGTGTTTTACCTGTAAACAGGATGCTTCGGTCAATACACAGGAATGTACAAGCAGTAAATTTATAAAAGCATAGTCAGGTGAGTGGTCAGGTCAGTGAAGTCACTATGTGAACTGCAAGATGGGAGTGCTGCAGGTGGTCTACCAGTTCTTCCAATGACCTGTTTACGTTATATGAATTGTGCTACAGATTTGGCTAAACTGACAGTTCCTTGATTCTCTTGGACTGTGTTTTATGTTTGGATTAGTGCAGTTTTCAGGCAGCTGCATTGTGTCTGTCCCTTTTTTTCATGACCAGCTGGGCATCCTTCCATGACACCAGGTGTGCAATTTGGTCCCTAATGTATCACCTGCCCACCTAATATTTTTGAAGGATGCCTAGCTGGTTTTAAACAGATCAACATGATGCCTGGAAGCTGCACTAATCCAAACACAAAATACTATCCAACAAAATCAAATATTTTTCTTTTAGTCAAACCTGCACTACAACTTGTCTTAAATAGGTCATTGGAAGGACCAGTCTCTTGCAGTGCTTCCCATCTTGCAATTTAATTCAATGTTTGTAAAAATTTGCATGTTGTACATTCCTGTGTACTGACTGAAGCTGCTCATCCACAGGAAAAATATCTCAATTATGTTCCCTTCTGCAACTGTGTTCTTTTAATCACTTGTCAGCTCTGTGCCATTTGTCTCCAAAGATGTACTATACCTTTGGTGAAGTATCTCCAATAGATGGTTCTCTCTTGCGTACTCGTGGTGGTAAAGGGGGTGGCAAAGCTTGCGGAGATGCAGGTGGTGGTGGTGGGGCTTGAGGTGGCAGGAAATTGCTAGGAAACCCACTTATGATTCCTCGGAATTCATTTGCACCTGTTAACACATCTGAATAAAAGATTATTCCTGAGCATTATATTCTGTGGTGCCCAAAACAACAAATTCACTGAATATGCACATTAATAATTAATCTATGCCAAATTCACTTAGCATGAAACCAAATCTACTGAATTTAATCAAAATAATAAAAATTTCTCCATATATACAATATAAAGTACAGATGGGCAGAAGCTTTGACCTTGTTAAAAAACTAGTTAATTCTTTATACAGTAGTGCATAATATATAAAGATACAATATAAAGTGAGCTGAAATAATTACAATATCAGGGCCCCAACTATATATATATATATACCGTGCTATCACACATCCCACCGAACTGCCAATATCCCAAACCCCTCCTTTAAAGTGCAGGCATTGTGCTTCCCATTTCCAGTACTCAAGTCTGGCTATATAAAATAACCGGTTTCCCTGAATCCCTTCACTAAGTATTACCCTGCTTACACTCCAACAGCTCGTCAGGTCTCAAAAACCATTCGTTTCCATTCACTCCTATCTAACACGCTCATACACGCTTGCTGGAAGTCCAAGCCCCTCTCCCACAAAACCTCCTTTACCCCCTCCCTCCAACCTTTTCGAGGACGACCCCTACCCCACCTTTGTTCCCCTACAGATTTATACTCCCTCCATGTCATTCTACTTCGATCCATTCTCTCTAAATGACCAGACCACCTCAACAACCCCTCTTCAGCCCTCTGACTAATACGTACTTTTATTAACTTCACACGCTCTCCTAATCTCCAAACTTCGAATTCTCTGCCCTTAGACAGGACATCTCCACTACCTCCAACTACCTCCTCACTGCAGCATTGACAACCCAAGCTTCACACCCATATAAGAGTGTTGGTACCACTATACTTTCATACATTCCCTTCTTTGCCTCCATTAATAATGTTTTTTTTTCTCCACATATACCTCAATGCACCATTCACCTTATTTCCCTCATCAATTCTATGGTTAACCTCATCCTTCATAAACCCATCTGCTGACACATCAACTCCCAAATACCTGAAAACTTTCACTTCTTCCATACTCCTTCTCTCCAATGTGATATCCAATTTTTCTTTATCTGAATCATTTGATGCCCTCATCACCTTACTCTTTTCTATGTTCACTTTCAACTTTCTACCTTTACATACCCTTTTATCCAGGCTATATTGGCATTGTTCTAAGGCAAACACACAAGAATAATTTACAAAAAGTAAGTGCAAATGTTCCTAGGTAGTAGGTTGGTAGACAGCAGCCGCCCAGGGAGGTACTACCGTCCTGCCAAGTGAGTGTAAAACGAAAGCCTGTAATTGTTTTACATGATGGTAGGATTGCTGGTGTCCTTTTTTCTGTCTCATGAACATGCAAGATTTCAAGTACATCTTGCTACTTCTACTTACACTTAGGTCACACTACACATACATGTACAAGCATATATATACACACCCCTCTGGGTTTTCTTCTATTTTCTTTCTAGTTCTTATTCTTGTTTATTTCCTCTTATCTCCATGGGGAAGTGGAACAGAATTCTTCCTCCGTAAGCCATGCGTGTTGTAAGAGGCGATTAAAATGCCGGGAGCAAGGGGCTAGTAACCTCTTCTCCTGTATATATTACTAAATGTAAAAGGAGAAGAACTTTCGTTTTTCCTTTTGGGCCACCCCACCTCGATGGGATACGGTTGGTGTGTTGAAAGAAAGAAGTGCAAATGTTCCTAGGTAGTAGGTTGGTAGACAGCAACCACTCAGGGAGGTACTACTGTCCTGCCAAGTGAGTGTAAAATGAAAGCCTGTAATTGTTTTACATGATGGTAGGATTGCTGGTGTCCATTTTTCTGTCTCACAAACATGCATGGTTTCAGGTATGTCTTGCTACTTCTACTTACACTTAAATCACACTACACATACATGTATGTACAAGCATATATATACACCCCTCTGGGTTTTCTTCTATTTTCTTTCTTGTTCTTATTCTTGTTTATTTCCTCTTATCTCCATGGGGAAGTGGAACAGAATTCTTCCTCCGTAAGCTGTGTGTGTTGTAAGAGGCGACTAAAATGCCAGGAGCAAGGGGCTAGTAACCCCTTCTTCTGTATAAATTACTAAATTTAAAAAGAGAAACTTTCATTTTTTTTAGGGGGGGGGGGGCACCCTGCCTCGGTGGGATACGGCCGGTTTGTTGAAAGAAAGAAGTGCAAATGTTCCTAGGTAGTAGGTTAGTAGACAAACTGCCCAGGGAGGTATGTACTACCGTCCTGCCAAGTGAGTGTAAAACGAAAGCCTTTAATTGTTTTACATGATGGTAGGATTGCTGGTGTCCTTTTTTCTGTCTCATAAACATGCAAGATTTCAGGTACGTCTTGCTACTTTTACTTACACTTAGGTCACACTACACATACATGTACAAGCATGTATATATGCACCCCTCTGGGTTTTGTGCTATTTTCTTTCTAGTTCTTGTTCTTGTTTATTTCCTCTTATCTCCATGGGGAAGTGGAACAGAATTCTTCCTCCGTAAGCCATGCGTGTTGTAAGAGGCGACTAAAATGCCGGGAGCAAGGGGCTAGTAACCCCTTCTGTATAAATTACTAAATTTAAAAAGAGAAATTTTCTTTTTTCTTTTTGGGCCACCCTGCCTTGGTGGGATATGGCCAGTTTGTTTAAAAAAAAAAGAAAGTGCAAATGTTGTTGAGATACATGGTTATTCATAAAATCCTCCACCAAATCAAATTAAAATAAGGTTTGTTTAGAAAAATACTACGATGTTTATAAGGTTAAAAATTTATATGCAGTATACTGTAAACAGAAACGTGCCCAATTTTAATTACCTAAAACTTTTAGTCAGCATCTAAAAAGTTGTAAAAACCTGGTATACTACAAACCTAGGAAAACTAATTGTAGCAAAAGACATTCAAAACCTGCAGTTTAACATTTGGTATAAGGTGTTCAGTTTTGAAAATAGACACTAAGAGGGCTACCTGATCCATTTTCAACAGAATAATACAGTGGAACCCCGGATTTCATCCGGTGCGGATATTGTACAATACGGATTTCGACCACTTTTTGGGGCAAAATTTTACCCCGGGTTTCGTACTTCCGCTCAGAAATCGCCCATATCAGATGCATCCGCCTGCCCGGGACGTGGCCGCTCACACGTACATGACTCAGTCTGCCTCTATCACTTGTTGTTCAGTGAGCACTACTCCGCAAAGTTTTGTGGAGAAATATCACTACCACCCTCTACAAAGGTAGAGGGTGGTAGTGATTGTGGTAGAGGGTGGTAGTGATGGTAGAAGAGGGTGGTAGCGGTGGTGGTAGAGGGTGGTAGTGATGGCAAACAATCGAAGATGTTGTTGGTGTGGATCAACGGAAAACAGTTAGTGGGAGACAGTGTTATGGAGGCGATAATTTGCAAAAAGGCAAGGCAGTTGCATGCGGATCTCATAAAGAATATGCCAGCAAGAGTCTTCAATAAAGGTAAAAGTGATATAAATGTTCATTTATCCATTAAAATTAAAGCTTTATATTTATTTCTCATTGTTTTCTGTGTGTATGTTATTCTCTATAAAATGTATTTGTTAATATTTTTGGGTGTCTGGAATGGATTAATTGGATTTACATTATTTCTTATGGGAAATATTACTTTGGTTTTCATCCATTTTGGATTTCGACCGGCCTTCTGGCACAGATTAACCCTTTGACTGTTTCAGTCATATATATACGTCTTACGAGCCACCGTGTTTGACATACATGTATATACGTGTATACTCATAAATTCTAGCGGCTTCAAATCAAGCAGGAGAAAGCTGGTAGGCCCACATGTGAGAGAATGGGTCTGTGTGGTCAGTGTGCACCATATAAAAAAAATCCTGCAGCAAGCAGTGCATGAGAAAAAAAAAACTCAGACCGTTTTCTTGGTCTCATTTGATAGAATAGGAAACATATTATAGAAATAGAGGTGATTTTGATTGGTTTTACTATGAAAAGAACCTTGAAATGGAACTCAAAATAGGGGAAATGTTTGATTTTTGCTGATGTTCAAAAGTAAACAAATGATGTCATTGTCCAATAAATGTCCAACTAGCCATTCTAATATGCAATCATGAATGGGTTGACATTATTTTTACAATTATTACAATATTGCAGTAGTCTGCATAACAGTAAATCTTCTGTTTTTGTTTCAATAAAAATTCAAAATATAAAGCAATAGTAATATCAGAGGGGCCTGGAGACGTGACTGATGAACAAAGAAAATGTTATTTTAGAGCAAGGAATGTCTGCATTGTTCATTTTGGACCTTATTTTGCAATTAGCATATTTTTTTATTTGCATGAAATTGGCCAAATTGCAAATTTCTGACCACGTTATTGGGTAGTTGAAATCGGTAAATGGGCAGTTTCTTGTACTCAATCGGTAAAATAAATGAGTTCTAAAGAAATAGCTATGATTCTGGTCGACTGGAACAATGGAATTAGCCAAAAATAGGGCTCAAAGTGGGCGAAATCGCTGATTCACAAATATAGCCGAGGTCGCTAACTTCACAAGAGCATAATTCTGTAAGTTTTCCATCAAATTTCGTTCTTTTGGTGTCGTTACCATCGGGAAGAGATTCTTGCTTTGAAAAAATTTTCGACTCCAGAAGACACCTCAGGATTTGGGGTTTCGACAGTCAAGGGGATAAGGACGAAAATTGGGGTTTCACTGTATAGGTTTCTTTTGTGAAAATCTGTAGTGCTCAATGGCCCATATGGGTTTTGTAGTTCTTTTGTGGATATAATAATAATGTTATGTTTGTAAGTACAGGATTATGTTTCAAGTCAATGTGAAGAGGTGTTTGAGATATACAGAAATGAAATAGCTGAAAAAACTTGGCAAACCCATATAGTATTCATAGTCAGAATACCTATAAATAAAAAAAAAAAAAGGCACAATACCATGACTGGAACGATACACAAATAACCCGCACATAGAAGAGAGCTTACAATGACGTTTCGGTCTGACTTGGGCCATTTACAAAGTCCAAGTCAGACCGAAACGTTGTTGTAAGCTCCTCTCTTCTACGTGCGGGTTATTTGTGTATAGAATACCCATCAAAAATAAATTCATTTGCACATATCTGTGATGAATATATAGCATTTATCTACTGTATTGTTCTACAATGATCCAAAGTACAGTACTCTGGATCATCATAGTAGTCAAATGACTATCTATACTCATGAACTGTATTGTTTATTTTAGACAATTCTATACCATGAGAATGCACAATCCATTCTAATGAATGCAGCAGAAAATATAAAGGAGCACATGAATTTAGGGCCAAGACACTTACTGCCTGTGCCAATCTCTACTGGTGCAAAGATGGCATTGTCAACAGCTGTGTGAGGTGGATGTGATTGTGGTGGAGGTGGAGTGCAAGGAGTGGTGGGGGTTGGAGGTGTCAATAAGTGTGGTGTGTCATCTCCATCAGCCCCCTCCACAAGCTTTGGCCCTCTCTCAGACTGCTGGAATATTGCTGGCAGAGGGTTAGGCACCATTCCCTTATTACGGGGCTTGATGCCTGGGGACTTGAGGTAATTATTAGGCCACTTGCGATCCTGAAACACAGGCAGACTGTCATATTTCAACAATACTATTCAGTAACAATATACATACATATAACAATGAATATGAGTTAAGATAATAGCAAAAATTAAGTGAAAACTTGGGTAGTTTTAAAAATAGGTTGGATAAGTACACAGGAAGGAAGGGGGGAGGGAGAGGGAGAGAGAGAGAGACCTGCCTAGCATGGGCCAGCAGGGATGCTGCAATGCTCCACTATTCTTATGTATACACAATATTATATATAATTTCCACGTCTTCTATATGGTACCCATACAGGTAGAGGCATTTATACAGTATTATAAATGCAAATACTCCAAGAATATTTAGTTGTGTGCAAAGAACAAAGTGCATGAATTTGTGCTTGTTTGAAATCCAGATATTAATCAGCAGTAAAATTTTACCAGAAGCAATGCTTTATATGAAAACCTCAGAGGTACATATTTCTAAAAATTCAAAGGAGTGACAGGATTTTAACCTTTCTTCTGTAAATCCTAAGACTGTCAATCCAATGCTCAGCCAATATACCACACAATGATGAATAAAACACAGGGGCAACATCTAGGTATCTTTATCGAGAGAAGTTTTGCCCACCAGGGTCTTTATCAGTCTAATCCAGTCATAGTTATACAGCCTTTTATAGTGAAGTCAGAGGAAGAGATGAGCAATGCAGCAGCTGTAAATGCAGTCACACTGGAAGTAGGTCAGGATTAGTAAAGCTGTAGAAGAAATCTCTGTATTAAGATTCCTTGGTGCTGCTGAATCAGACATGTATATCATAGGTGAATAAGACATGCACAACACCTGGTTATCTTTACTGAAGACACATTTTGCCTGTGCAGAAGGCCTTTTGCAATCTACTAGGCATGAGGATGAAAAGATACTAGAGCCAGTGAAAAAAAGCAGCGAGGTGTAGCAGTTGAAGACACATCCACTAGTGGAAGTAATGGCCCATAGGGTGGGCAAGATCTCAATGAGTTGTAGAAAATATTCTCGGCACAAAGATTCCAGTGAATCTAATAGAGGCTTGAGGATGGAGACCTTTACAATGAAACATGTGATGATGTCTTCAACTGCTGCACCTCACACCACTTTTGTCACTGACTTTGACATAAATGTCTCTACCTCCACGATTTCAAAGAGCTGCTGTACAGTGAAATGTCTCTTCAATAAAGATACTCATCTGTCTTTTTCATCAACTTATCAGTACCGCATACCTTTGACTAATGATACCCATTTGATATAGGAGCACTAAAGAATCTTGATACAAAGGATGCTTTTTAGTACTTCCTCTTGTATTTGTACCTTTATTTTACAAGTCTTAAATTGGAAAATCTTATTAGATGGTTGTGTGAATTCCTATGTTGGACACATTCATTGTTCCTATTATCTAGCTAGGCTGCATAAATATGTTTGTTGATGTGTTTCTAATGGTTCTTTCCCCTTCCCAATAGCTCTTGTAGCACCCACAGCATAGAATTCTGTAGACATCAGCTTCTTTAGTGAAATGGATGTTGTTTTCCTTCTTGTGAGGCCACAGATTGCAGAAGAGGTGACAGCTATTTTGTGTTGACTATTCAAAATCTTCGCATTTAAAACAATCTGGTGACTCGACCTTTCATCGCCAGTACATCAGAATGAAAAGTGAAGAAACTTGCTTCACCAAGGTACCTACCAAAAGAGGCCATTATGTCCTACAACAGATGAATTATTGAAAATGTTTATTAATTTTAACAGCTTCACATATTTTGGCACTTGCTACAAACAGTCCTTCAGCATAGTCATGGGCTCATTGCTAAGTGTTGTACTCATGCACATTTACACAGAACCCCTGGAAACTTATCAACTTCCCAACCTAATTCAAACAAAGATGTCGTGGATGAAGTATGTCGAGTTTTTTTGTTAATTCCCCATGCACAACTCGACCTCCATCATTATTATTATAATCAAAAAGAAGCGCTAAGCCACAAGGGCTATACAGCAGTCTACCTCCATCAGTTACATGACAATCTCAGATGAACCATCAATTTAGTTCACTCTAGAAACTGAAGGGAATAATACAATGGATACTCTAAGTAGAAACAATTACTCCTGCTCATTTCAGGTATACCACAATGTTGCGAATAAGAATTTTTTTTAAAGAACTTCAGAACGTGGCCCGTTACCATTCATTTATTTCTTATGCAACAAGATTTTTGGATCCGAGTTATTTAAAGTTTTAGAGTCTAGGGGAAATAATTTCAACTGGGAAACTCCATAGAATAATATTCAAATTCATTAAAGTATTTAAATACAATACTTTATATTCTCTTTGTAGTTAATGTATCTTAATACTCTGTACAATAAATTTACCATATACATTTAGTTCAAAATCATGGAAATGTCACATTAATAAGGAAGTTTAATTATTCTTCCTGTAATTCAGTCTTCAATAACATTTACGTCTTTGTCTTAACAAGACTGTAAACTCAAAATACAAAAGGTACAAGATTTAACAAGACCTTTGAATCTGGCCGTAAAGTATCTCTATGGATTACTGAACTGACCAAGAATATAAATATCAAAAGAGTCTTTCAAAGTAATGAGGAACAAAGTGAGTCAGCTCTAGAGTCCAATTCTCAAAACCATTCAAACTGTACACCGTAAGAACCAATATACGATCAGTTGTCAGGGCTAGAGCAGGGAGCAGACTGACTACTTGCCAGTCTGTTGATGCGTCGTCAGGTTGGATCACCTGACCCAACGTCAGTCAGCCGGACATAAACAATTGAACAATTCACCGGATGGTTCTGAGACTTAAACTCTACTCTATATACACAAGAAATCCTACCTAACAATAATAATAAAATAACAGTGATAATAACAAAATAGTGATAATGACGATAATACCAGATAATAACAGATAATAATATAACGCCGAAAGTCTCTATTTTAGCTATAAACGGGGACTTTCGCGCTATAATATTAAGTGATGAACATATTCGCTTACAATAGTTAAATAACACAGGATGACCAATTTCGAAGATATAACAACAAGCCTACTTATAAAAACTACTACATCCATTTTTGCTACATGACAGTACAGAGAGAGGTGCATTGATCTGGTTTTTCATACGCAAATTCAAGCTCATAGCCCGTGTTTCCTCAGGGTGCAAAGCCATCAAGAATATTTTGAGAGAATTACCTTGTTCAAAATTCATTACAAGTTGCAGAAAACTTGCCATAAAAATCTTACGAACACCCAAAACAGAAAAGTAGACCGATAAATAATTCTCCCTAAGTGTAATGTTGCCTTTAATATCAGGAAGATTATGGACAGAGTCAATAGCAAAGTAGCTGTCGCAAACTCTTTTCCAATCAGTGACTCACAAGACCTATAGGCGTCTCATAGCTCGATTGCTAGCGCACTTATCTCACACACTAAGGTCTGGGGGGTCGATACCCAGTACGGGTGGAAACAGTAAGACTTGTTCTCTTAAGACACCTGTCCATGTTCACCTATCAGTACAGTAGGCACCTGCGTGTTAGTTGAGTGGCATGGGTCACATCCTGGGGAAAACTGACCTAATTTGCCCGAAATGCTCTGCATAACAAGGGGCTTTCTATATAGTAGTATGTCATTGAAGTCAGCAAGGCCTGTACACCTTGTGCATGTAGTTGTAGAAATAAATATTATTATTATTATTATTATTATTATTATTATTATTATTATTATTATACCCACCGCAGAAACTGAAGTCTACGAAATTCTATGCAATGGTTGCCACCAGATTTAAATGCTTCAGCAAACAGAAGTATGCAGCCCAAACTCATAATAGGAACAATGACATATAATTAGATTTTCCTATTCAAAACTCATAATAAAAGGAAAAAAAAGTGTAAGAAAATGCTACGGAACAGCTTTCCTTATGAGAGTCGAACACAATCACCCAGAACCAAAGCTGCTTTCAATTAGTAAAACCTTTATCTATAAAGATACTGAACACAGTATAATGCCGAGAACTACCAACCAGAACCACTACTATTACAGTATTATATTAAGAGTATACAAAAACAAGTAGATGAATAAGACACGTGCAACACGAAGTATCTTTCATCGTCTCTAGTATTTTTTTTTTTCTGTTAGCGAAACGTCTCTACGGTCAAGATACCCAAGTGTTGCACATGTGTCTTATACACTGGCTGTACAACGCATATAATACCGAGAGCATGTAGATAAAGATGCTTACGCACATTTCAAGACATTTCTTGAGGAAATGTTTTACCATGAGTGGTTTTTGAGTCCTAATAAAGAAGTCACTCACGGAGAGACGTTTCCACGGTTTCCCCAATGCCTTGAACTGTGCATAACTAGATGAGTAAGACACACATGCAACAGTTAGCAGTCATTATTGTTGAAACATTTCACCTACACGATAGGCTTCTTCAGTCAAATACAGAGAATGAATTCGAGACAGAAGTGGTAGTGACGAGGTAAAGATGTGAATCAATTCATTATCTACTTGTCGGTATTGTTACTATCTTTATAATATACCCTTGCACACTGCTCAACATATCAACATGTCTTAATACATAGTGTGGGTCAGTAAGCCTACTGTGGAAAAAGACACTTATGTACAGCTCAGGACCTTGATTAATGGAAACATTTCGCCACTCGTTGCTTATGACTAAAACCTTCACTCATGAAGAAACGTTTCCTTTCTGTCCTCAACTGTACACAAGCGTCTTTTTCACATCTTGTAGGTATCACTATACTATTTATAGTGCTTCTCTAATATTAGCTTATTCTGCACATATGCCTCTCCCGTCTACAAACTGTGTTACCAACAAGAGTGAGTTATCAGGCTTCATAAAGTTTGCTGTACAGGCGAAAAGTAATCTTAATAAAGTTTCCAACTGCTGCTTTTAGTCTTTATTAACTAAACCTTGGCAGTGTTCCCATACTTATACAAACATGCAGTCCATGTTTATATATGCATGTATGTCTCTACACTTGGGTATGCAAGTGTGTTTATAAATGGGTTAGAAATCCGACAAGTTGGAGAAGTGTCTCATCATAGTGTGTTTATGTATGTGTGAGAATGTGTCGGCGTGTGCATAGGCATATGTACTAAGTATTTACACTCTTGCATATGTGTTTGTATATATGTATGCAATATTTATGTATACATACATGTACACATGCATATTTGTATACGTATTCATATGTATACATGCATACTTGTATACGTATTCACATGTATATACATACAAGTGCATAAATGTGTCCATTATCGTTACTAATGTCACCACAACCGTCACTATCACCCCTACCACCATCTTATGCCGATATGTATATGTGAATCTATAATCAATAGCAATAAGCTAATCATCCGGCGATAACAGAAATTATAATCATTCCAAAGTCTGAGCCTTATTTTCTACCACTTAAGGCATAAATTAACTGGTTCGGTGCAAGATTAAAAATCAATAAAAACTGCTCATTCGATATTCTTACAAGTCAGCAAGAGTAGATAACAAAGAATGAGACGACATTTTTTTTTATTAACACACTGGCCGATTCCCACCAAGGCAGGGTGGCCCGAAAAAGAAAAACTTTCACCATCATTCACTCCATCACTGTATTGCCAGAAGGGTGTTTTACACTACAGCTACATTTTTGTATCTAACAAAATCAAACGATGAAAGTAATTAATGAAAATGCACGATATTTCTATGCAAGAAATTTGCCACACAATAAATAAGAGCATCAAGTTTAATTACAAGAAATCAACACTGTCCTCAGAAGAAAGTAATAAATATTTTATGAAATGGGTACCCATTCCGTTACTGACCAGACTCAATGGTGCTCAACTTAACTAAGCGAACACATTTACAGTGCCCTGCAGCCTGTGACGAATAATTTATCGCTTTTAAAATCGCCAAATAAGAGTGGAAACTGCTTACTAGCTTCTACAGGTATAGTAAACACTCTTTAAAAGTCGCATAAACTAACAAAATATAAGTTTAAAGAGAGCAGGGTGAAGTAATGGGGAGTCTGAAGAGATGGAGAAGAGGCGAGAGAAGGAGATACTAAAGGGAGGAGAGATTGAAAGGGGGGGGGGGGAGAAGAGAGGCGTGCGTGCGTGCATGTGTTGGTGTTGTGTGTGGGTGTGAAGCGAGGGCTGTGATTGGCTGAGCGGCTGCCGATCCCCTACTCTGCAGCCAATCAGTGCAGGCGGCCACTCCGCCTGCAGCCACCCAGCTGCAGCCCTTTGCAACCCCGCTATCCCACCCAACTCTCACCATCACAGCCCAAAACCCACTACCCACAAAGCTATTTCACCTAGCAGCTACAGGTAAGGCAACTAGAGGGAAGAGAGGGGTAAACTAGAAAACAGGAAATGGGATTTATGAATGGGTGGGGGAAGGCAGGCAGCGGCTAGGGACACGTGAACCCTCCCAGGTGCAGACAACGAGGCTAAAAATAGATTTCCAGCTCTCACCTTTAACAGATTGAGAGCTTAAGAGTAGTGTATAGGAGCCAGGGGTGCCTTCTGCAGCTACTCCACTAGCTCAGTACTCACCCATCCTTCATTAGTCACAAATTAGAAGAGAAAATTAGACCATATTTCTGTACAGTATCAATTCGCAAGGGAACTATCATTACACTAATCATTAATGGTATACAATACTGACGAGTGTCAAGTGACAAGTTTCGCCAGTGATTGTCGAAAGGTCTTTATAATAAAAGATACCCAAGTGTTGCACATTTGTCTTATTCAGGAAGGGAACTATGTATATGAACTTCAGTCGTTGCGCGATCCGAAAAAAAACAGTATCCTCGTATCCTATAAACCCAGCCCCCTCTACCTCAATGTACGCAAACGGAATAATACAAAGTATGGCGTAAGTTTAATGCGGTTAAATACCAGAAATGCATTTCTGAAACCAATAAAGGAGGCATTCCTGACATTATCACATAAAAACTAATATTAGACTTTCATTACAAATAGCAAATTGGCAGCTACACCACCCATAACTAATTCGAATCTTCTACTAAGATACACCAGCTTTTAAAGCTCAGAGTCAATCAGAAGAGGCATTCTCAAGGTACTGCACACAGACTAATATTCCAAAATGCACTAAGTTTAAAGTTGCTTAGAAGATCCATTCTCAAGCTGCTATCAGCGTTGAGGGTTTGAGGCCTACGAGGCATTCACAAATTACTACACGAAAACCAGTATTCAATTTTCCAAATTTCTCAATTAAGTGTTTAAGGTTTGAAGTTGATCACAAGGGACATTCTTCAGTAACTAAATATAAACCCATCTGTTTAATAAGCCTGGCAATTTAAAACTTACATAGATCAAACTCAATAAATTTGGAAAGACTTTTAAAAAGCAACATCACTAACCACATGTATTCACAACAATTGCACAAACCACAGCATCATGGGTTTAGAACCTGATCCATGGCCGGGCTCCGAGAGTAGCAAGACTCGAAACTCATCAAAGGTCGCTCCTGTCTCACACAACTTCTGAACCATTACGACATGGTCTTGGATACACTAAGACAAAAATGTATATGTACACAGACTTTACAAAAGCCTTCCACAAGTGTGCTCATGATGTAATAGCGCGCAAAAGGAATAATTGGAAAATTGGGCAGATGGATTTTAAAATTTTAACGAACAGAATGCAAAGAGTAATAGAAACGAGGGTCATAGGCTGCCATTCCTTTCATCCTCTTATTCGACAAAGATTGGGACATAAATCATAGCATCATATCATACTTTGTAGTTAATGCTACAATTTGTTTAAGAGTGGCATTTTCTGAAGACAAAGCAAATCTCCAAGCTGATTATAAACCAAGTCTTCCAGTGGACACAGAAAACACGATGATGTTCAAATGAAGAAAAACGAAAGGTGGATAAAACTAATAATGCAATAGAGCGTAAACTATGTGCGACTTAAGAGTGATAATGTCAGAAGGATCCCTCTTTCAAGGATAACGACAGTGTCATTATAACAACTGCGATAAAAATGATAGGATGAATAATGAGAACCTTCAAAATAAAGAGATGCCAAGCCCATGATAGTCCTCTTTAAGCCACTTGTTCTCTCTAGGCTGGAATATTGCTATGTACTAGCAGTCCCCTTTAAGGCAGGCGAAATTACAGATGTGGAGAACCTTCACTGCACATATAAATTCAGTTAAGCACGGAAATTATTGCGAATGTTAAAAGTCCCTTGACCTGTACTGCTTGAAATTTACACCTGGAAAATTCTAGAGGGATTAGTTCTAAATCTATACACAGAAATAACTATGAAAGCAAGAATTGGCAGATGGTACAAAATGCCTGTAACAAAAAGCAGGGGTGCCATGAGTACACTTAAAGATAACTCAATAAGTGTAAAGGGCTTTCCAGCACCTTCCATCCATAAGAGGGGTTATCAACAAACACCCTGCTGTGAGAACTTGATAAGATCCTAAAATCAATTCTTGACCAGCAGGGCTGTGGTTAACATACTGGACTGCATGAAGACAGCAATAACAGCCTGAGTGATCAATCTGAACCATCCACTCAGTAAGATACACCAACTTTAAAAGTTTAAAACTGTTCAGAAGTTGCAATGTCACATTATCGGCGTTGAAAATTTTAAACCGATCACATGTAGGGTTCTCAAGTTATAAACGAAAAACCTTTGAGGGGAAAAAATCAAGCAATTACTTAAAGGCATCCCTTTCGGGGATACCTAATAAGAAATTATAGAACCAGCAGGTAGGAGTCAGAGAGAGAGAGCACAAATCAGGTCAAGTCGACTTGTTCTAGGAGAGACAAGTTCATCAATCAAGGATGTTGTGCATTATTGCAGATTCGATGGAGACGGCTTATGTAAAGGAAAAGACCAGCTTAGGGAATGTATGTAGTACATGACAGAAAAGAGAATGGCTAGTTTCACCACTGTATTAAGATGATCAGGAAATAGAGCATACCTCCACAGTATGTAGACAGCGAAGGGCTGTTCTTAAAATTCCGTCAAGCAGAAGCATAAGGAAATTAAAGGAAAAGTGTGCTCACTGGAGACAGTATCAGTCCTTTTAGCATGCGAGCAGAGACTGACTGTATGAAATTAGGACGCCAAACCCAAGGTGAAAGAATGAGCTGTAAAGATCAATTTTACAGTCAAGAAACTCAGTATCACAGATGGTAAGGACACGTAGGAATAGAAAGAGGGAAATGAGAATATATATCTTGACAAATTACCGTTATTAGCATGATAAGAAAAGTCATGAATGCAAATGCACAAATTTAGAGTTTGTTGCCAATTTGGCTAAGTTGTAAGAAACTTAAAAGAGGAAACCAGTCACAGAGCAATAGACATGAACATCAAGTATACTAAGAAGGGAAATGAATCTCCATTCAGCTTATAACTAATAGAGAAAGTATTATAAGAGCAACGTCCCCCCTCCAAAAAAAAAAAAAGGCTGGAAAAGACCAGAATCATGAGGTTAGAGAGCTATGCTATCAGCTACACAGTGAAACTATGTAGATGATAGCTTCAATATATTCTATATAAAGAACAAAGTACTGGAGATAACAAGACCCCCCCTACCCTCTCCTTCCCTCCTTTCCAACGTATTTAGTCTTCATAATCTTTATCTGACATTTCTTGCAGTCATCTTCGTTTACAGCTGGTTTATCTGTCGTGCCCTAATTCATGTATGTCGCTTGTATTCATGCTTCCTACTTCCTGCATTAACCTTGAACGGAAATGAGAGTCGATGCTTTCTGGTTTAAGACCTCCATTTCTGTTAGACTTGGGAGTGATTTATTTACTGTCTTCCACCGGCCACCTGTTTTCACTGACCGTTTCCGTGTTCTCGTGAGGGCAGTTATGAATCTTCTTGCTCTCTCTCGGGCTCTATATCCCTCCTAACTTTGTTAAGTTCTACTTTTGGCTAATGACACTTATTCATTGCTCGCAAAATACATCGTTGTTGGTCGTGCACGTGTCGACTAGCCACATGTAACAGGACAGGTCACGAAAATTTAGTTAACATTAACCTGAATTTTAATTGTAGTCAAACTAACCTGAATACTCCGAAAATTTAGTCCTATGATTTCTTAGAGATAGTCTAGGACTGTTGTTTATTGTAGTTTGTCTGAGCCAACTCGCTTCGTTTTGACCACTGTCTTCACTACTGGTAGTCAGACCTAGGGACGCCTCCACCTCTTCGACTGAGGCCCACGTCTGTAGTGGCCCCAGGAAGAAGAGGGCTGTTTGAGTTTTGCATCTGAAATCCACCGTCGTACACTCATACCCGTGACTGGTTTAGAAAGCTCAACTTTCAAAGCCCAGCTTGAGGCCAGACTTCATTGCTGTCTGATCAACCAGGTTGTTGCTGTCCGTGGCCCGGAAGCCTACATAACCATCTTAACCTGGCTGATCAGGCACTATTTGCAAGACTTGGTACAGTTCCCTCTTAAAAACATAGCAACATCACTTATATCTGCTGGTAGAAGGCCGAGGAATCTTGGGCAATGGATAATGATACTGTTCTCCAATTACACCTATAGTAACTTTTTGTTTTTTTTACTTGGTTTACTCTATCTACACTTCCTCCCATATCTCCATATTCGCCATTGGGCAGGAATTATCGCGACCCCATCACAGGGGCCGAAACGATCGCGACCCCGCCAGAGGGCCAGAATTATCGTAACTCCTTCACAGGGCCAACGGAATCGCCACTTACACATCTGTTCCACTTCATTGTCAAAACATCTTAATTGCGAAAATATAATAGGAATCCTGAGCAAATATTCTAAATTTGCTTGAAACAAAATATGAATTCCAAATATATGTACGGATGTACACTTGCTAACTCTTTCAGGGCCTGGTTCCTAGACCCTTTGTGCATCAATATGTTCTTGCGCTACATTCCGCGGGATAGAGAAGGGGGTTGATTATATAATAAAATATCAGTTTCGAACGCAAAATCTAAATGTACACCTCTAAGTAGCTACTGTGCGCCTTCTGATTAAGTCCAGCTTCAAGATCTCCCGTCGAAAACAAAACAAGCCGACTATAAAGCACAATCTGTCTGACCTGGTCCTGCATACAAAGCAACTGATACATAATCCTGAGATCACGAAAGAGCTTGGAAAAAACTATCACATATCAATAGCTATTAATATTTCCTGGAAATGTATAAACGATTACACAACTCAGGCTCAGTAGACTACACTGGATCTAGGGAACACCTAGCTAGTGGTGATGGGATGACCTGGCTGTCAATTACCTTGATAGAAACCCGACAAACAGTAATGAGTATTGCCTGTAAGGCTTTTTTTTTACGTTGGACAAGCAACATATTCCCACAAACTTCATAGAGGAATCAGATGCATTACAAATGTCACAAGATGGATAAGTAAGAGCCCGAAGATCTCTTGGATGAGAAGAGGGGTATTTACAGGGAGCATTAACACAGGAGTCACCTGACGGATCAACGAGACTTTACAGAGCACATTTCAATTACTTTGAGGCGTTCCAAGTAGCTTAAATGTTTTAGTGTCTCTAAGTGGGCAGGGTACGATATCTATCTTTCCCAGCTTTGTTCTCTTTCCTGCTGTGAACGGAGTCGTCAACAACGAACAATATTCTAAATGGGAGCACAAGTGGTATGAATAGTGTCATTACTAGCATCATTTTTGTTGGAAAGTCCCATTATCCATCCTGCCATTTTCCTTGCTTTCGCGGCATTTGCTTTATTGTTATATTGTTACTTAAATAATAGGCCATCACGTCTTTTACACGTTTATTTCCTTCTATGAGACAATCCTCTGTGTTTTGTATCCAGTGCTCCTTGTGAGTCCTTCCCAATTTCCATAAATAAGCAGTTGTAATCTGTCGCCAGTGAACATCATGTTATTTTCTACTGTCCACTGGAAGACTTTCTTGGGTGGGGTGCAAGCCTGGGCCACAAGGAACAAGTGGAGTTTCTCATTCACAAAAACAGATTCATTGAGAAGCGTAGGCGGGCAGTGGGGTAGGGGAGGGAGAGGGGGGAGGGGGGAGGGAGAGGGGGGAGGGAGAGGGGGAGGGGAGGAGGAGGGGCAGTGACGCTGCTCCCATTGATCCGCCTGCTACCCCCGCACCCTTCCCCATTCATCCCCCTCCCTCTCTCTCTCTCGTCGCTCTATGGCTGTCCTCCACGGATTCAGATCACATGAGAGAGAGAGAGAGAGAGAGAGAGAGAGAGAGAGAGAGAGAGAGAGAGAGAGAGAGAGAGAGAGAGAGAGAGAGAGAGAGAAATAGGGTAACAACGTCTCGACCATAAGGTGAGAAGGTAAAACCAGCTTCGGTAGAAAGGAATGAAGGACCACAATTTTATGTATTCGTCTTCTTAAGACTAGAGGAAGGGACAGTTCACAACAGGAGGGAAGGGAGAAACACTTCACAACAGGAGGAAACAGGAGGGAAGGGAGAAACACTTCACAACAGGAGGGAAAGGAGAAACATTTCACAACAGGAGGGAAAGGAGAAACACTTCACAACAGGAGGAAACAGGAGGGAAGGGAGAAACACTTCACAACAGGAGGGAAAGGAGAAACACTTCACAACAGGAGGGAAGGGAGAAACTTCATAACAGGAGGGAAGGAAGACTTCACAACAGGAGGGAAGGGAGAAACACTTCACAACAGGAGGGAAGGGAGAAACACTTCACAACAGGAGGGAAAGGAGAAGCACTTCACAACAGGAGGGAAGGGAGAAACTTCATAACAGGAGGGAAGGGAGAAACACTTCATAACAGGAGGGAAGGGAGAAACATTTCATAACAGGAGGGAAGGGAGAAACACTTCACAACAGGAGGGAAGGGAGAAACACTTCACAACAGGAGGGAAGGGAGAAACACTTCATAACAGGAGGGAAGGGAGAAACATTTCATAACAGGAGGGAAGGGAGAAACACTTCACAACAGGAGGGAAAGGATAAACACTTCACAACAGGAGGGAAGGGAGAAACACTTCACAACAGGAGGGAAGGGAGAAACACTTCACAACAGGAGGGAAAGGATAAACACTTCACAGCAGGAGGGAAGGGAGAAACTTCACAACAGGAGGGAAGGGAGAAACACTTCACAACAGGAGGGAAGGGAGAAACACTTCACAACAGGAGGGAAGGGAGAAACACTTCATAACAGGAGGGAAGGGAGAAACACTTCACAACAGGAGGGAAGGGAGAAACACTTCACAACAGGAGGGAAGGGAGAAACACTTCATAACAGGAGGGAAGGGAGAAACACTTCACAACAGGAGGGAAGGGAGAAACACTTCACAACAGGAGGGAAGGGAGAAACACTTCACAACAGGAGGGAAGGGAGAAACACTTCACAACAGGAGGGAAGGGAGAAACACTTCACAACAGGAGGGAAGGGAGAAACACTTCACAACAGGAGGGAAGGGAGAAACACTTCACAACAGGAGGGAAAGGATAAACACTTCACAACAGGAGGGAAGGGAGAAACTTCACAACAGGAGGGAAGGGAGAAACACTTCACAACAGGAGGGAAGGGAGAAACACTTCACAACAGGAGGGAAAGGATAAACACTTCACAACAGGAGGGAAAGGATAAACACTTCACAACAGGAGGGAAGGGAGAAACTTCACAACAGGAGGGAAGGGAGAAACACTTCACAACAGGAGGGAAGGGAGAAAGACTTCACAACAGGAGGGAAGGGAGAAACACTTCACAACAGGAGGGAAGGGAGAAACTTCACAACAGGAGGGAAGGGAGAAAGACTTCACGACAGGAGGGAAGGGAGAAACTTCACAACAGGAGGGAAG
>NC_091341.1:16324414-16379414 GCF_038502225.1 Cherax quadricarinatus
GGTGAGATCCTCTGACATTAACACTCCCAAGTCCTTCACACTACTTTTCCACTCTATTGTATGAATAGAGTTTATAGTATACTCAGTTCTAGCTATTATTTCCTCCAGTTTTCCATATAGGAGTAGTTGAAATGTGCCCTCATTTAACATATTGTTTTCTGTTGCCCACTGGAAAACTTGCTTTATATGTACTTGGAGAATTACCGTGTCCTCACTGGATGATAGTCTCATGAAGATTCTAATATCGTCTGCAAAGGATGACACGGTGCTATGGTTTACATCTCTGTCTATGTTAGATATGAGGCTGAGGAACAGGATGGGGGCAAGTACTGTGCCTTGTGGAACAGAGCTTTTTACTGTTGTAGCCTCAGACGTAACTCTTTGTACCATTACTCTTTGTGTTCAATTGGTTAGAAAGTTGAAGATCCACCTGCCCAGTTTGCCAGTTATCCCTTTAGCGCGCATTTTGTGCTCTATTACACCATGATCGCACTTGTCAAAGGCTTCTGAAAAATGTATGTATACTACATCTGCATTCTGTTTGTCTTCCAGTAAATCCAAGACCATATCGCAGTGGTCCAGTAGTTGAGAGAGGCAGGATCGATCTGCTCTGAACCCATGCTGCCCTGGATTATGCAACTGTTGGGAATCCAAGTTAATTGCAGTCATACTTCTTAGAACTTTTTCAAAGATTTCCATGATGTGGGACGTTAGAGCTATTGGTCTATAGTTCTTAGCTACTGCTTTGCTGCCACCTTTATGGAATGGGGCTATATCCGTTGTTTTTAGTGACTGTGTGATGTCACTTATACATATGCTCCCTCTCCATAGCATATTTAAGGCACGTGAAAGGAGTTTCTTGTAGTTCTTAATGGACACGGAGTTCCACAAGTCTGGGCCTGGGGCTGAGTGCATGGGCATGTTGTCAATGGCTTTTTCAAAGTTCAGTGGAGTTAGGGTTATGTCAGAAATCTGGAATACACTGGCAGGGCTTTGAGGCTCATTCATGAAAAAAACTGTTAGACTGATTAATGGCTCGCTAAACACAGAATTGAACTGAGACTTCAGTATCTCACTTCTTTGTTGTCATATGGGTAAGTGCCATCCTGTTTGAGCAAGGGCCAGATACCAGATGTGGTTTTTGGCTTATGAAAATTACTATTTTGAAATTCTTTTGATTTCACTAACTGCTTTTAGCTCCTCCTGTCTCTTCTGGATCCTGCACGAATCATTTAACTTAAGCTCAATATTTTTCACTTCCCTGGTCAGTGCTTCCTTCTGTGTTTCAGATAATGCAGCCTCATTGAGGAGCTCAGTGGTTCTTAAACTCCTCCTGTAGAGGGAGCGCCTTTCTCTCTCCAGTTTATTTCTTCTCTTCCTTTTCCTTGGGGAAATACAATGTGAACATACTTCACCTGCCAGAAAGTTGATCATTTTAAGGCACAGGTTTGGATCCACGTTATTTAAAATATATTTCCAACATATTTCATTTAGGACATGGTTTACCTGATCCCAGTTGATGTTCTTGAAGTTGAATTTAGTGAAGGCACCCTCTCGGCTGTATGCATTTTGCTGGTCAGGACCCCTGCGCATGCAAGTCTGGACTTTGATTAGATTGTGATCTGGATTAGTTGTTTTAGATATTATGTTTCTTACCGGGTCCTCATTATTTGTGAAAATAATGCCAAGTGCGTTTTCTAGTCTTGTTGGCTCCACTATCTGTTGGCTTAGGGTGTATTTATTACGGAGATTCAGCAACTTATGTGTGTGTGTGACTTTTCATCTGAGCTGCCTCCAAGAATAGCCTCTGCAATGGCAATATTTGCTAAATTCCTCTATTTTGTATCACTTAAATTGAAATCACCAAGCAGCAAGATGTTTGGGGTTGGCGTTGGAAGGTTTTCCAGACAGTAATCAATTTTCAATAAATGTTCCTTGAACAGTCTATATGTGTGTGTGTACTCACCTAGTTGTACTCACCTAGTTGAGGTTGCGGGGGTCGAGTCCGAGCTCCTGGCCCCGCCTCTTCACTGATCCCTACTAGGTCACTCTCCCTGAGCCGTGAGCTTTATCATACCTCTGCTTAAAGCTATGTATGGATCCTGCCTCCACTACATCGCTTCCCAAACTATTCCACTTACTGACTACTCTGTGGCTGAAGAAATACTTCCTAACATCCCTGTGATTCATCTGTGTCTTCAGCTTCCAACTGTGTCCCCTTGTTACTGTGTCCAATCTCTGGAACATCCTGTCTTTGTCCACCTTGTCAATTCCTCTCAGTATTTTGTATGTCGTTATCATGTCCCCCCTATCTCTCCTGTCCTGTGTGTGTGTGTGTGTGTGTGTGTGTGTGTGTGTGTGTGTGTTATGAATGGTTTTAAAAACCGACAAGTTGAAGATTGAGACACTTATGCAGCATATATATATATATATATATATATATATATATATATATATATATATATATATATATATATATATATATATATCATTTTCTTCAAACACACCGGCCGTATCCCACCGAGGCGGGGTGGCCCAAAAGGAAAAACAAGTTTCTCCTTTTACATTTAGTAATATATACAGGAGAAGGGGTTACTAGCCTCTTGCTCCCTGCATTTTAATCGCCTCTTACGACACGCATGGCTTACGGAGGAAGAATTCTGTTCAACCTCCCCATGGATATATATATATATATATATATATATATATATATATATATATATATATATATATATATATATATATATATATATTAGTAAATCGTATTGGGAGATCTTTCAAAAAAGTAGATTCCATCTCAGTAAAGTTTAGCCGTCTCCGCTCTGGAAGCTGTAAAGTTATCTACATCAATATTTAGCAATAATAGTGTATTTTAGTATTTAGTATATATGAGAGTTGTACACCCTCATTTCACGTCATGGGTGAAGTGTACACCCTCCTTCAAAGTCATGGGTAAAGTGTACACCCTCCTTCAAAGTCATGGGTGAAGTGTACACCCTCCTTCAAAGTCATGGGTGAAGTGTATACCCTCCTTCAAAGTCATGGGTGAAGTGTACACCCTCCTTCAAAGTCATGGGTAAAGTGTATACCCTCCTTCAAAGTCATAGGTGAAGTGTACACCCTCCTTCAAAGTCATGGGTGAAGTGTACACCCTCCTTCAAAGTCATGGGTGAAGTGTATACCCTCCTTCAAAGTCATGGGTGAAGTGTACACCCTCCTTCAAAGTCATGGGTAAAGTGTACACCCTCCTTCAAAGTCATGGGTGAAGTGTACACCCTCCTTCAAAGTCATGGGTGAAGTGTACACCCTCCTTCAAAGTCATGGGTGAAGTGTATACCCTCCTTCAAAGTCATGGGTGAAGTGTACACCCTCCTTCAAAGTCATGGGTAAAGTGTACACCCTCCTTCAAAGTCATGGGTGAAGTGTACACCCTCCTTCAAAGTCATGGGTGAAGTGTACACCCTCCTTCAAAGTCATGGGTGAAGTGTACACCCTCCTTCAAAGTCATGGGTGAAGTGTACACCCTCCTTCAAAGTCATGGGTGAAGTGTACACCCTCCTTCAAAGTCATGGGTGAAGTGTACACCCTCCTTCAAAGTCATGGGTGAAGTGTACACCCTCCTTCAAAGTCATGGGTGAAGTGTACACCCTCCTTCAAAGTCATGGGTGAAGTGTACACCCTCCTTCAAAGTCATGGGTGAAGTGTATACCCTCCTTCAAAGTCATGGGTGAAGTGTACACCCTCCTTCAAAGTCATGGGTAAAGTGTACACCCTCCTTCAAAGTCATGGGTGAAGTGTACACCCTCCTTCAAAGTCATGGGTGAAGTGTACACCCTCCTTCAAAGTCATGGGTGAAGTGTACACCCTCCTTCAAAGTCATGGGTGAAGTGTACACCCTCCTTCAAAGTCATGGGTGAAGTGTACACCCTCCTTCAAAGTCATGGGTGAAGTGTACACCCTCCTTCAAAGTCATGGGTGAAGTGTACACCCTCCTTCAAAGTCATGGGTGAAGTGTACACCCTCCTTCAAAGTCATGGGTGAAGTGTACACCCTCCTTCAAAGTCATGGGTGAAGTGTACACCCTCCTTCAAAGTCATGGGTGAAGTGTACACCCTCCTTCAAAGTCATGGGTGAAGTGTACACCCTCCTTCAAAGTCATGGGTGAAGTGTACACCCTCCTTCAAAGTCATGGGTGAAGTGTACACCCTCCTTCAAAGTCATGGGTGAAGTGTACACCCTCCTTCAAAGTCATGGGTGAAGTGTACACCCTCCTTCAAAGTCATGGGTGAAGTGTACACCCTCCTTCAAAGTCATGGGTGAAGTGTACACCCTCCTTCAAAGTCATGGGTGAAGTGTACACCCTCCTTCAAAGTCATGGGTGAAGTGTACACCCTCCTTCAAAGTCATGGGTGAAGTGTACACCCTCCTTCAAAGTCATGGGTGAAGTGTACACCCTCCTTCAAAGTCATGGGTGAAGTGTACACCCTCCTTCAAAGTCATGGGTGAAGTGTACACCCTCCTTCAAAGTCATGGGTGAAGTGTACACCCTCCTTCAAAGTCATGGGTGAGGTATACACCATCATTCAAAGCTTGTGTGAGAGTTGAGCACCATTCAAAGTTTGAGAGAGTTGTTCATCATTCAAAACGCTTGTGAACCACTATACACTACTAAACAAACACTTGCGTCTTGGACATACCTTGCTAGGTGGCTTTTTGCAGCTCTTGGGCTCGATTTCCTTGGACCTGTTATAGAGGTAGTTGGCTATCTCATTCTCGTTCTCGGTCTCGAAGGGCTGTAGCGTCTCCAAGAAGTGCTGTAAGAAAGAAGACACCGGTGACGAAGAGCTGAGGGTGGTCAAACTTCCAGTGGTGAAACTGAAGGCACTGCTACGAGATAAAATATAATAACAATAATTAATGTTAAGAGCTAAACCCATGTGGGTCACCCAACGTAAGACGTAGTGGAGGCTTGATCCTCCCTCTGCCGAGAGCCAGACAGACGAGCTTCTTATTTGTGCTTACCAAGTTTTCCAGGTTTCTATCTGGAAAACTATAACTCACTGGTGTCAAGAGACACAACTAAGTTATGAAGACAGAAATACAAAGCTAGGACAAGACAGAACAAAAATAGAACAAAAATACAAGACAGGACAAAGGTAGGACAAAGCTAGGACAAGACACAAAACTATAAGATAGACAAGGCACACCAATAGACAGGATATCATCATGGGTTTTAATACCAAAATTTGCGAAGGGGTTAAGCTATCCACTTTGCTTTCATTTTTGGAATTTCACTATATGAGGAGAACTGACAGACATATGAAAGATGGCATAATCTGTACCAATATTAAAAAAAAAAGACAGGGAAGACCCTAAAACTACATGACAATTTCATTGACATAAAAATAACGAAAACTCATCAGAGGAAAGTGGATAGAATGATTTTAAAGAAATATTTTTTTCTGTCAATTCATGTACAGTACATCTAATCTTACGACAGTCACGTAAACTGTTCGAGAAAGAAGTGGATGGGAGGATTGTATTTATAAAGACTTTAAGACGGTTTTCGATAGTTCCCAATGAAAGACTATTCTGAAAAAATACAAAGCGTTATAGGAATAAAAAGCAGTCTTACAATGGATAAGAGACGATGAGAGGAAAAATGCAAACAGTTAACAACATAAAAATGTCCTCGTGGTGAGATGGTACCAGTGGGATGTCACTTAATCCCATAATGTTTTGAATTTATATCAATGACTTACCACTAAAAAAAGTATGTGACTACGCTTGCGGATACTACAAAATTCTTAGGTAAATAAACAAAAATGAATGTAAATCATTAAAGAACGACTTGGATCAAATGAGACGATGGATGACAGAATTTATAACGTAAATAAATGTCATGTAAAGAGAAGATGGAAAGCAAATTCAAGCCACAAAAAATACAAACTAACAAAATATGCAAAGCATCAGAATCTAGGAGGTATTATAAAAATGTCACCGGAACATCATGTAAATTAAATTGTGGAACTCATGTGCTACACTGGTAAACTACAATAAAAAAACTTTTAAATATGGGTGGAGAAATGTTAAAGCTAGATACAACATATGTTAGACCAAAATTAGAATATGCAGCAGTTGAGTGTTGCGTACACCTGAAAAAAGGTAAAAAATTTAAAAAAAAAAATGTCCAAATAAAAGCCTAACATGTACCAGAGCTAAATAATGAGTTTGTGATGAATATTGTTAACACAAGATGTGTTTGTAGGTGAATGTTTCAGAGAACCGACATGTTGATAAATTAGACACATGTGCAACTCTTGGGTATCTTTATTGAGGAAACGTTTCGCTACACAGTGGCTTCATCAGTCCATACGTAGGAGAAACTTGAAGAACAGGAGGAGAATGAGGTAATCAGTCCCTCAACCTTGAGTCGATGTGTTCAGTCCATCAATCTTGAATAGAATACGGCATATGAGCGGAGAAGGAGCTTATAAACCGTATGGCAGGAGAGGTGCAGCAGTCATAGGTGGTGTCACATTTGTTCAATGTGGAAGTAGGTTGTGCCCAAGAATTAGGCAAGGTGAATGGTTCTCTGAACCATTCACCTACAAACCTGTCAGACACTGCAACTTCTTGGGATCTTAATACTTAGGAATTCTTCGCTTGCCTAATTCTTGGGCACAACCTACTTCCACATTGAACAAATGTGACACCACCTATGACTGCTGCACCTCTCCTGCCATACGGTTTATAAGCTGCTTCTCCGCTCATATACCGTATTCTATTCAAGATTGATGGACTGAACACATCGACTCAAGGTTGAGGGACTGATTACCTCATTCTCCTCCTGTTCTTCAAGTTTCTCCTACGTATGGACTGATGAAGCCACTGTGTGGCGAAACGTTTCCTCAATAAAGATACCCAAGAGTTGCACATGTGTCTAATTTATCAACACAAGATGTCTCCACACTGGCTGATAGCAGGAAAATAAATGAGACATGATAACCGCCTTCAAGACTATATAAAAAAAAACGAAATAATAAAGATTTCCTAGTATCTGTAACAGGCGTAACAAAAAGGTCGGTTATATGCTTAGAAAACAAAAGCGAAGCCGAAGGTCTACCCCACAGCAACAGACCAACGGAATGAATTAAAGGAGATAGTAGTAATTACTACCTTTAGAAATAAAAATAAATACTGAAGACAAGACGCCACAAGCATAGTTCTCCTATATCTATATATGTGTATTCACACACACACACACACACACACACACACACACACACACACACACACACACACATCTGGAGAGCGATGTAGTAGAACAAGGATCCATATATAGCTTTAAGGAGAGTTAATGACAAGGGGCTTAGAATAGGAAGTGGACCCAGTAACGACCAGCGAAAGGCGGGGCCAGGAGCTCTGATTCGACCCCTGAAATCTCAAATAGGTGAGTACACACACACACACACACACACACACACACACACACACACACAGGAGCTTGGACTCGACCCCTGCAACCTCAACTAGGTGAGTACACACAGATTAGGCAGTATGTCTTCAGTCACAGAGTTGTCAGGAAATGGAATAGTCTGGGAATTGATGTAGTGGAGGCAGGATCCATATACAGCTTTAAGAAGAGGTACAATAAAGCTCATGGAGCAGGGAGAGTGACCTAGTAGCGACCAGTGAAGAGGCGGGGCCAGGAGCTATGAATCGACCCCTGCAACCACAACTAGGTGAGTGCAGATGGCAGCAACATCCTTTCTTGCTTAGAGAGATTACAATTTCTACTCGTTCTTCTTAAGGAAGTACAATATGTTTCACATTGTCGCTAATGTATAAATATTATGCTTTAAAAGATCCTAAAGTGAGGAGATTAACAGTATTGTTACTGTAAAGCAAAACAGTAAAACAAACATCAGCAGAACCTTTGTTTACACAATGACCGAGAACACTGGGTAAATGTATAGATATATCTTCACACACCAGACACAATGAATGAACTGATGCACAGAATGATGAAATTGGAACAAAACCAGGTAAAGCAGAAAGAACTGAAAGACAAACTAAATAATGAAAATGAAAGTTTTAAGACTGAAAAAGAAATACTGAAGAGTTCTCATATAGAGGAGATTAAAAAACTTGGTGGAATATACACCAAAAATACAAGATAGTTATGCAGAAATAAAAACAAAAAAAGAAAATACAAAGCTAGATAAACAGGGGCAACTAGTTCATGATTCACACAAAATATCAACAAAAGCTTCAAAGAGATAAAAGGAATAAAGAAATATAAAACCAAAATAGATAGTTATGCCAAAATTAAGAAAACACAGAAATAAAACAGCAAATTGTACTAGCTAAGGAAATTACAGCTTGAGCTACTAACACCAGTCTTGAAATAATAAAAGAAATTAATAATTCAAAGCTTTCATTACATTAATGATATACAATACCGACAGGATGAATATGACGTGTGGAAGGCACACACAGAAGGCATTTTTTCCAGTCTAATACCGTAGCGACCTTTACACTGGAAAGAGTACAAGTCATGGAAATGTCATCTTAATAGGTGTTCAGTCCCATAGCCGTGATACAAGATGCTCAGTCCCTTAGTCTTAATCTGTGTGTATCTTATTAATACCTGCAGTTAATGGTTGCTTGGCAGCTATAAAAATAACTTTCAGCTATCTCAACAATGAGTCATTTACGTTCCTTAACATAATGCATGTCTAGTTCATCTTGAACCACGAAGCACCAACATGGAACTCTCCCCTGATAAAGCATGTTCAGATACCGGACAATGTAGAGGTATGCAAAGAACTAGTACCAGGAGTTAAGGGAAGGATCTATGAGGAGAGGCTGCTAGAATATGCTTATTTCTTGAAACAGACATCCAGATGTAGCAACAAGAATTGTGATATCTGGCTATATTTTGCATTTTGCCTTTTTCTTTTTTTTTTTTTTTTTTTTTTAGATTTTCTTGACAAAAATTCTTTATGTCCAAAATGTCCAAAACGAACTGAACCTGATGACATCAGAGGACAGAAGATCAATGGGAGACATTATAATATACAAAATACTCAAGACGAACTGATAGGGTAGATCGGGATAAACTATCTGAGAGGCGGGAAACAGGTACGTGGGTACGAAGTTGGAAGGTAGTCATAAATGAGTCACAATGATGTCAGGACCTACTTCTTCAGTCTCAGAGTGATCAGGAAGTGGAATGACTTGGACGAAGAAGTGAATGCAGGCTCCATGCCTAGATTTAAGAGGAGGTATGACAGCCCATAAGGCTGGAGGGAGTAACTCTGACAAACAGCAAGTTGAGAGGCAGGACTATAGACACACACACACACACACACACACACACACACACACACACACACGTACGTACGTTTGGAACCCACACCAGGTCAAGCACGTCAAGAAATTAGAGAAAGTGCAAAGGTTTGCGACAAGGTTAGTTCCAGAGCTAAGGGGAATGTCCTACGAAGAAAGGTTAAGGGAAATCGGCCTGACGACAGTGGAGGACAGGAGGGTTATAGGAGACATGATAATGACATTCAAAATACTGCGTGGAATAGACAAGGTGGACAGAGACAGGATGTTCCAGAGAGGGGACACAGAAACAAGGGGTCACACTTGGAAGTTGAAGACTCAGATGAGTAAAAGGTATGTTAGGAAATATTTCTTCAGTCATGGAGTAGTCAGGAAGTGGAATAGGCTAGCAAGTGATGTAGTGGAGGCAGGAACCATACATAGCTTTAAGACGAGGTATGATAAAGCTCATGGAGTAGGGAGAGAGAGGACCTAGTAGCGTTCAGTGAAGAGGCGGGGCCACGAGTTGAGTCTCGACCCCTGCAACCACAATTAGATGAGTACAATTAGGTGAGTACACACACACAGAGTAGGGTTTTACTATGGCCGGTGCCATTTTTTGTATATGTGAATGACAGAAAGGACAGTCAGAGGTATCCCTGTTATCAGATGTGCAACTAATACGAAGAATGCAAGCAGGCGTGGACCAAGTAAGGCTCCTAAAAGACTTGGCAGGTGATGCAAAATACCCCCAACGAAAAGTAGGGGCGCCACTGGTACACTAAGAGAAAACACCATAAGTGTCCGGGGCCCAAGACTGTTCAACAGCCTCCCACCAGCCACAAGGGAAAATACCAATAGGGCCCTGGCTGCTTTCAAGAGGGAGCTGGACAGATACTTAAAGTCGGTGCCGGATCAGCCGGGCTGCGGTTTGTACGTTGGATTATGTGCGGCCAGCAGTAACGGCCTAGTTGATCAGGCCCTGATCCACCGGGATTTTAACCCAGGGGTGAGTACTGTACTAGGCATATCACCCGAGGCGCACATCAGCCAACTAACTGTAGCAGCAAATGCGCACCTGGCAAATCTAAGGCTAGTTTTTAGACATTTAAATAAGGATTAACTCACATCACTGCACACAGTGCATGTCACAACCATATCTGAGTATGCAGCACCTGTTTGAAAGCCACACCTGGTCAGGCATGTCAAGAACTGGAGAAAGTGCAGAGGTTTGCAACGAGACTAGTCCCGGAGCCAAAGGATATGTCCTATAAGGAGATAAGAAAACTCAGCCTGATGACACTGGAGAACAGGAGGACTAGAGGTGATAAGATAACGTACAAAATACTAAGAGGAATTGATAGGGTGAATAGGGAGAGATTGTTTGAGATATGGGAAGCAGGAACACGAGGGCACAGCTGAAAGTTGAAAACTCAGATGAGTTACAGGGACGTTAGGAAGTATTTATAGTCAAGAAGTGGAACGACCTGGAGAGTGAAGTGACAGAGGCATAATCTATACATAGCTTTAAGAAGAAGTACGATAAGGCTCTCGAAGCCAGGAGTGGACCTAGTAGTGACCTGAGAAGAGACGGGGCCAGGAGCTAAGACTCGATCCCCCTGCAACCCCATATAGGTGAGTACACACACACACACACACACACACACACACACACACACACACACACACACACACACACACAGGCTCACCAAGGGACAGTAAGAGGGGACATCCGAGGGAGGAAAAGCGTCGGTTGTGGTGATGAGGTCTTCCCGTGGCCTCGGGCGGGAACACAATCATCACCATACACAATTACCAGTTTCCTCCCCCGGCACCACCCTATTGCCGCCCATTACCGCCCACAACCCCACTTACTGCTCCTACTGCATCCATCACACACACACACACACACACACACACACACACACACACACACACACACACACACACACCAGCGAAGAGGGGGCCCGAATCTGTGGCTTGACCCCTGCAACCACAAATAGGCGAGTACAAACACACACGCGCGTACGCGGGAAAGTTGACCCATGCACGGCCGTGCCATATTACATGAGGAAGCGCTAAACCCATGGAGGTCATACAGATCCTAGAGAATGGCAGTCAATCAGATTTAATCTAAGGGAGAGTAGCTCCGTTTGTTTCGATCAGGAGTGCTTCACCAGCAATAAGTCACTTCCTTGGAAGGGACGCCCACGCCACAGCTTCAGCTTATCAAGGAGTTCCTAAGTGTTCAACTCAATAATGAGAAATGGTATGGTGATAGCGATAACATGTGGAAAGAGACACTAAGCTACAGTTCATGATATTATAGGAAACTAATTCTTCAGTCCTGATATAGAGGTAAGTAAGAAATGAGTTAGTATAGTTGGAAGAGTAGGGTGGCAAGCCTCCAGACTTTCCACCTGACTCGTGTTAAGTAAAAGGACAAAAGTGCTCCTGGAGAGCGAAACGTTTCCAAAATAAAATTTCACATTAGTTGCACTTGTGTCCTTTTACTTAACATACTGTCGGTAATTCTACCAATATTAATACACCTGACTCTTGCAAACAATATAAACTATTTTCTTAGTTACCTCTGACCAGGCGAGCACTAGACGA
This sequence comes from Cherax quadricarinatus, assembly GCF_038502225.1. Lineage (NCBI taxonomy): Eukaryota > Metazoa > Arthropoda > Malacostraca > Decapoda > Parastacidae > Cherax > Cherax quadricarinatus. The sequence goes on from NC_091341.1 coordinate 16,336,364, forward strand.
GCCTGGCCCATGGCCGGCTCAGAGTAGATATACTCTCGAAATTCTTCAAAGGTAAAGATAAGGTATGTATTACGACGGAAGAAGCCACTCATAATAATTGTCCTGAACTGTACATAAGCATCTTTTTCTACAACTCAATAATGGTTTAGGAGGAGCCGAAGCCTCGTGTAATTAAAAATGCTAAAGCAGGATTTTGCAGATGCTGAAAGAGAATAATTTGTACTCATACAACAGACAAAACCATTATTTCTGATAATGGCTCCGAATTTTGACAGTTTGCTGGCTAAACTGTTGTATACAAGGTATCTAGATCTGTTTTAGTAACAATACCAACCTGCTAGCAATAGCCCTTTTGAAAATATTAACAGAAAAGTACTCCCAGTCCTCTGGGTAATAGAGATGCAAATAGCTTTACTTGAGTAGAAATGATTCTGGGAGTACAGCGAGTCATTTCTAACTAGTTTAATAGAACGGTTAAGTCCATTTCATGTGTATAAATGGTTTAAAAAACCGACAAGCTGATAATTGAGACACTTGTGCAACATTTGGGAATCTTTATTCTGGAAAAGTTTCGCCACGCAGTGACATCTTCAGTCCAATGGATAGAAAGTTGGGAGATGAGAAGTCTGAGGTAATTAGTCCCTCAGCTTAAGAGTCGAAAGTCCATCAATCTTGACGAAACTCCATTTCATGTTGAAGACACGTTGTGGATCAAGTTTTTACCAGAACTTTCAGCTGTTACAGGTCAGATTTGATACAGGTCTCAAAGCGAAACGCTGAACCAATCAAAATATGCTTTACAACACGTCTTTTCTTCAATATTATCGACAGTACGCCATTCTGTCTGAACCCCACAAAACACTGCCTCATAATTCGATTTCAGGTGTCTTTCCACAGAGTATACCTGGAATCAGGTCCAGGTATTCTCTGGATCCATATCTAAGGCATCCTGTCGGAATTTTATACTATTTCTCTGCAACTTGGAATTGTTGGTAGTCCAATAGTATATTTAGCAGATTTATTATACTTAAGTGTTCCTGATATAGGATCCGCTGAGTGCCACCACGACATTACTGAGTATTCTGGAGACTGAACAAAGACACATTACTCTGAGGTCCACTGCCGTGATCCTAGTGGGTACCAGGTGGAACTCCTGTGCCGATTTCGTATTAGAAGCAAAGTTATGGCCAAATACAATGTAAACCCATTTTCGTAGCAGCCATGTTATTTTTACAAATTCTGCAAAATGCTTAGATGCCATGTTGGTGCCCACGGAACCCTGCATCAGGGACACCTAAAGATAATAAATCTCCAAAATATAATAAACGTTATCAACTCCAGGTTTACCCTCTTCGCTGTTGGACTACGTTATGACAGACTAGTGACAGACCTGGATCTTCTTTTTAAAGCTTACATAGAAAACCTCATATTATACCATAATTAGAAATGCTCAAGTAATGATGATCAAGATTAATGGAGGATGTGATGCATATATACACCACCAGTAGTTATGCCGCCTAAGCGGCTAGTTTGTTGCGCACCCCATGCTCATCCTGTGAGCTAGTAGTATAATTATATATATATATATATATATATATATATATATATATATATATATATATATATATATATGTCGTGCTGAATATGTAAAACTGGTCAATTAGCAAGAACTCATTTTAAATTAAGTCCTTTCTAAAATTTTCTCTTATACGTTTAAAGATATATTTTTTTCAATAATGTTAATGTAAAAAAATTTAATTTTGCACCAAAAGAATCTTAAAAAACTTACCTAACCTTATTATAACAAGAACAATTTATTTTAGCCTAACCCAACTATATATATTTTAGATTTGTTTACAATAATTTAATACTAAACAAACATGATGAAATATATTTTTTTCGTTAGGTTCAGAATGATTTTGGCGAAATTATTGCATACACAAATTTTCACTTGTCCTATATGGCAAGATGAACGTTTCTATTTAAGCCAAGATCTGATGCGGCCACAGAATTGAAATGGTTGTTTGTCCCTGACGTAAATCAATGATCGAGAACCATAATAAAACTACAGTCATGCAGAAGCTAGTATTACAGAACTCCCAAGTCTAAGTCAATTTAGAATCAGTACTTTTAAAGAAACACAATTAGGTAAACCATATTAAGTAACAAAAATAAGATAGATGATCCAGACTAGATTCTTTAAAGAGAACATGCTGTACGTTAGGCGGATAGCGCAGTCCGTCCACTTCAAAGGATACTACTACTACTACTACTACTACTGTGGTACCTACTACGTCGCAGCAGACAAAAGGTCGTGCATAATAACCACGGCAGCTTCTCACCCATCACAAGCACTTGATTCTCTCAATGCTAACCGCATTCAGGCGATACAAGGAATTAACGCCTACACAAGGTATAACTAATACTTTCATTTGTTACATGGTGTCTGATTATTATGCTTAGCACAACACACACACACACACACACGTCTATATTAATACACACCAAAGTTGGGCCAGTTACCTTCATTACCCCGTCTCCTCACTCCCCACCTAACCTTTTTCCACACTCCATCCCTGACTATTATTCTTCCTCCTCCAACTTACTTCCTCTAGTTAAAGAACCTTGAACCTCTTAATACTAGAACTAAATCGGGGAAATGATGGGCATGATTTTCACAGCAAGATAGAAGTTACCTTTCAATAAAACATTACCTGTGTTGCTTTCAGTGTCAGACTATACTTATTGTTAACACCACCATTTGCTGTCATTAGTCCCGTTTGTCGCACACTAAATAAACTTAACTATAACATCAGTCTTTCCAATTTTAATAATCTAAAGTACCTAAATTTCCCTTGTCTGACAAATTTTTGATGTCTTAAAACCTCTGGCAATTTACTTATGATTTCAAATATAATAGTATAGACATACATGCATATATATATATATATATATATATATATATATATATATATATATATATATATATATATATATATATATATAATATATATATATATAATATATATAAATATATATATATAATATATATAAATATATATATATATAATATATATATATATATATATATATATATATATATATATATATATATATATATATATATATATATATATATATATATATATATTAGACTAAGGAATCCTTGAAATATATAAAACGTTGCCCCAAAAGAGGCTGACAATGAAAAGATGTCTGTGGATAACTGATTTAAATTCCTGGCTAGGCAAGTACTGCAAGTATTGCAATTCCATCCACTGACAACTGAAATCATTTGTATGATAGACATGCCAAACATGCTAGGAAGAGGGTGCATCTTTCTAGGGTAAAGGGAACAGTGTTTGTCAGTTCCGTGGAGAGGGCTGCTGGTAGAATATACTGGGTTTTAATTTGATAGATGTTCGGGGTATGGATGCAAGTGTGCGGAAAAATAACAAATTATGACACAGTGTATCGTGAAAAAACGTCTTAAAAATTAGACACATGTGCAACATCTGGGTATCTTTATTGTAGACGTTTCGCCATCCAGTGGCTTTATCAATACAAATTAAATGACATAACTGGAAGACAGCAGAACTATATACAAAAGATGAGGTAATCAGTCCCTCAGCCTTGGAGTTTGTGAAGAGCACCGTAGTCGTGAAGTCTGTTCAGATACCCATATGCTGCACAAAGATATCCAGATGTTGCACATGTGTCTAATTTTCACCTTGTCGGTACTGTATACCATTCACGTACAAAAACTTCATGAATGCCAGGAGGAAAATTAATGAACCACTACTTAGTCCCGAGATGCGTAATGTGGTTAGTCTGATTCTTGTATACAAAATAAGTTTACTCTGTCGAATTACCGCCGAATCAGATTGACCTTAATAGTGGACAAATTATTAAAATCAATATTGATATTATAATCACAACTAAGCGCTAAACACAGAAGGGTCAAAATACAACAGCGGAGGCAACCAAAGGCAGGGTAGTCGTGGGCAGCTCCCAAGGAAGGTCTTTTTAAAATAAATAACAAAAAGGCACAATACCGTAACTGGAACGATACACAAATAACCCGCACATAAAAGAGAGAAGCTTACGACGACGTTTCGGTCCGACTTGGACCATTGACTTTGCCAATGGTCCAAGTCGGACCAAAACGTCGTCGTAAGCTTCTCTCTTTTATGTGCGGGTTATTTGTGTAAGGTCTTTTTAGTTTAAAAAAAAAAAATCGGGAATGACCTGGTACCTTAACTCAAACAAAACCATTCTTCATTATGGTTTGGATATAAAAAAAAAATGGTAATTTAGCTCCAAATCTTTTATTTATGCTTTTAATAGGCTGGTCAAGAATACAGTAAAAAAAAGTTTTGTTACTAGATACATTAATGCTCTGCAGCGTAATTCAGATTTAAGTAAACCATTAACTGAATGTAGCTCGGTTCTACCATTATTGAATTTTTACATCAAAACTGTAAACATGTTACAGTAGAGTATTTCAAGGCAGAGTATGAAATGAAAATGTACTTCTTATAAATGTGAAAAAAATCAGTACAGAATCTGCACTGTACAATAAAGTATTTTTTTTAGTAAATTATAATAAAACACTTTACAATAGATACGTACAACATACGTTATAACAACAATGTTATGAGAGCGATGAGTGTAGATTGTTACTGTGTGTACTGACCATTCCTCGACTTTACCATAAAGCATCCTATTACAGAGGTTCAAACTTTGTCTTTTAATTACCTAGTCTATTTCTTTAGAATAAATTGCCCAAAAGTAGAGTACATGGTCTCAAGTGAAGCAGAGTTTGCTGGAAGGCTGCCTACCAGTTCAAAAATTAAAGAACGAACTTCATTTGCAACCAAAGTGGTAGATCTTTCTGTTTTTGCCTTCACGAGTTACCACCGACTGACAAGGTAAAAAAACATGTTATTTTTGTGTCAGCATTGATTTAAGGTACATATCCTCATTATCAATGGAGAGAGTAAGCAAAGGCGGTACAAAAAAAAAAAAAACTTTCACTGACTTGTGTCAGCTATTCATCATGTTTCTCAGTCTCCTGCTCAACTGTCTAGTACTTGTCATGTGCTTCATACGTCACTAGGTTACCACGTGTCACATACTGGTTAAACCTCTTATCACTAATTTCTTTGTAATCACCACAGGTGCATCTTTTAGGTTAATTATAAAAGTATATACGAGGTAAAAACTAAGAAAAAAATAACGAACAAATTCAAATGAAAAAACTGACTTTTGTAAAAAATAAATATCTTAAGAAATCATTTTTTATAAAAAAAAAAAAACTTGGTGAACTTGTTAAAAAAAATTATAACAACCCTGATTAGAAATCACTATGACAATTAAAATCCGATGAACGAATAACAAATTCTCAAAGGGTTACCATTGCTTAAAAATTTTCCTAACCTTTTTTTTTTAAACAAGGTATTTGAGGCGGTATAGCAACATAGAGAATGTAATAATTTTTATCTACATTTCAATAAAGCTTTGAAAAAAATCCCACACAGCAGAGTGTTTAAGGAAGTGGCAGCAGCACACTGTACGGAGGGACAAGTTTCTCTCCGAGGGCATCCCGCATTTCCAGTCTACTACAAGAGCATTTAGACGTGGAATGCACACACATTGCTTTATGACCCACAAAATCTTAATAACACGATTGCAAACAAACCACGCAACGGGTGGGGCTTGAACTCATGGCAAGTGAGCGGTAAAGCTCCAGGCTAGCGCGTAAGCCACTAGGCAAGTTGCCTATAATAAGATTTATCCAACGCCATGGGTTCAAACCCCACCTGTTCCGTGGTCTCCTTTCACTGTTTTTCTCCACACTTCACTTCCCTGCCCATTATATCAACGACCGTAAAAGAAATCCAAAATACTACAAAAACACTGCAAAACACTAAAAAAAAGCATGCTAAAACACAACTACTCAACGATATACACCAGACTGGTAACATACACAACAATATTGATAATAGCAAAACGAAAAATGGAACTTGACTTCTGGTAAGGAAACCAATGTCAGGGTATACACCATTCCATGTGGGACATGTGACAAAATACGTGTGGGGGAAAACTTTCAGAAATCGAAGTATCAAGTAACACCGCCACGCGTGCTGGAATTTTAAACACGTTCGTGGACACCTCAGACTTGCGTAATGTCAAACTACTCACCAGGAAGTCAGACCAGCACACTAAATGCTGTTAGTCATTACTCATCGTTATCAACACCATGGCTTAAAATACAGGAAGCTTCATCACTTACGAAATCTTTGCCCCGCTCTTTCGCGCCTGAGCTCCACCACTAATTATATTGTCTTACTCTCGTTCTCTGTATTAAATTGACGAAAGACCTGACAGGTAAAAGGTCTCCTTAATAAACACCTAAAAATTTGCCTGTGTGTCTACACACAAAACAGATTTTACATAATTTGCATTAGATCAAATGTATAATACTAACAAGTTGATGAATGAGAGACATGCAACATTTGGGAATCATGTCTCTCAAAGATACCCAGAAGTTGTTTCACGTCAGACTTTACCAGTCTAATACAGAGAAGTAATGAGGTTGTATATGTGGAGAGATACAGCAGTTGAAGATACTGTCACATGTAGGCAGGGCCACTAATGGAAGTAGGTCAGGTCCTTAAGGAGGTCCATAGGTTTAGCAATGGAGTTGCAGATATTTTCTGTACCAAGATTACATGGTGTTGCTCTAACGATGTTCCTCTAATGACACTAATCTGACACACAAAGAGAACACGTTCTACAACTTCATTCCTAAATCCACAGCCCGCATTATAGGCCTAACTACTACCACTGGTGGGCTCTGCCCACATATAACCACATTTTCAACAACTGTTTTTTTTTTTCCACTTTTTTCAACAAACTCCAGTATAAAAGTCTCAATCCTCATGCCTGTATGTTAAATTGCTAAAACCTGCTGCGCAGGCCAAATGTCTCTCAATAAAGATACCTAGTGTTGCGCAAGGGTCTTATTTATTGAATGAAGTCGGAATGGGGATAAGTCTCACAAGTGGCATTCAACAAGGATCAAGGTTGGCCACTTGTTCATAATTTACATTAATAACCTTGTTAAAAGAATTAAAAGCAGCCAGAATAAATTGCCTGACGGCACAATAAACAGCCCGAGTAATGAATTCTGATGAGGATAGCACAGAAATTTAGAATGATTTAGCCAAATTAATAATATGATCGGGAAAATGGCAGATGTAGCTCAATGTGGGAAAAACATGCAAGGTATTAAACTACTAATCCTCGTGGGTGAAAATAACTCTGGCACCAACACTGAATAACGTAGAACTAGATCATACCGGATGTGAAAAGGGCTTAGGCCTAGTCAAAAATCTGAAGTCAAGACATCAGTGCGTACAGCAAATGTCTGTAATAGGACTAAGAGATTCCTGGAATTTATATCGTGGATACATAACATAAATCCCATGATTATTTTACGGCGATATACATCATTAAGGTCTCATTTAGACAATACAGCGCAGTTCTGGTCTCATTCTACAGGATATAAATGGAATGAATATATAGAGAAGGAAACCTTTCTATAGACTGAAATCCCTGAATCTGCAGTTTCTTGAAAGGCGTAGAATAAGAGAAGATAAGACTGAGATATACAAGAAGACAGGTATGAATAAAGGAGATATAAAAAGGGTACTGAGGACATATAAACTATCGGTATACATGTACTTTATTGCTATTATGTTGTTGCTAGTTGGAATACGTGGGTGTGACTAGGACATGTCTAGCATGGCCCAGTAGGCCAACTACAGGGACGTACCTGACAGCAGGACTCCAGGATCCTGAGACAGCGACACATGGCGGCCAGGTGGCAGACGTGGGCGGGGCAGAGGGTGGCAAGCCCCCGCCGTCTGCCCTCCGCGCCCCCAGCTGGGTGGGCAAGGGGAGACCCCGCCCACCCGCCCTCCAGCAGACACTCCTCCACCACCACCTCCACAATGACGCCGCCCACGCTGGCTCCCGCCCACGCACCCACACACACACACACGCGCGCGCGCACACACACGCACACACACGCACACACACACACACACACACACACACACACACACACACACACACACACGCACGCACACGCACGCGCACACACGCACACGCGCACACACGCACACGCGCACACGCACACACGCACGCACGCAAGCAAGCAAGCACACGCGTACACCGCCGAAACCCACTGCTACTTCATCCTCAACTCTATAACAGTAACGGGATGGCAGGAGGGGACGACACTTTCAAAATGGAGGCTGTGCTTTGGATGAGGGGCGGTGTGACGTGGGGCGAGGCTGGGTTTTAGTGGAGAGATGGGGTACAGTAGGGCGAGATACCCGGCGAGGAGGGGCAGAATGGGGAGGAGCGAGAAGAGTCCCACAGACACTAATCAAGCGAGGTAGGAGAGCGGAGGCTGGTCATCTATCAATTGAACAACATAATGTGCTGCCTCCCGTCGGCCGCAGCAACACTAATCAACACTTCACCGGTTCACTCAACACTACAACACAATCATTAAGTTAGGCAAAGCAATGGCAGCGCTACGAGACTATTTTGTGCGTTCCAATGCATCTATCCATCACACTGCACTGCTCAACGCAAGCCTCCGGGCTTGTCACCACAATTAATCGTCGTTCTCAACACGGTAAACACTAAACCATAACAAAACGTTTTCCAGCATATTAAACCTAAAATCATGAAATAATTAATGTTTTATTCAAGCCACAATGATAAACATATATCTTTATCTTAACACTATTTTAATAAAGAAGTCACCTAGAAAAAAAAATGTTACACGAGGGAACACAATCTCGTATAACTAGAAACTGTACGGATTACTACCACCACACGCGAACACACACACCATGACAGTGAATACTTTACACCACCCACCTTACACAATCACAACCACCACTTTCGCATACCACCATACACACCATTACATCCAATTTTCACAAAGAAAATTGGAACAAAATCAGCAGAAAAGACTGATACAAGTAATGAAGGTTTCAATACAATAAGTGCAGAAAACGCTAAAAGAGTAAGAATGATATAATAGAGGATACATATAAGGAATTGCTACACACACACACACACACACACACACACACACACACACACACACACACACACACACACACACACACACACACACACACAAGAATGACAGGATTTAGGTTAGGTAAGGTTTGTCACGAAACAGGACAAGTGTTTCCTGATGCGGGTTATAGTCATACGATGACCCCCCACTGGAGCTTTTGGTCATCTGACCAAGACGTTCAGCTGGCTTACCGGTCCACCCCTTTAAAAATTATGGTTATGAATATAACTATTAGATTACTAAGGATGACAGGTGATAAAGACTTGGAATACGAAACTAAAATAGAATTCTTCTGGTATAACAAGGCGAAAGCCAGAACAAGAACAATGGACGCTGCTAGCTCAGAATATCTCAATATGGTCAGCAAAAGCTTTAACATGAAAGGGCTAGAAAAGCATAAAACAAAAAAAATAGAGGAGAGTTATGCCAAAAATTATTAAAGATATGACAGAAACAGAACAGAGGATGGTAACAGCTAAAGAGATTACTGCTAGAGCAAACAGATGTGAAAGAGAGAGATTGCAAACAATTAATTCTCAACTACTGAGGGAGACTGTTGACAATTTTTATTTTTGACTGTGAAGAAAGGAAAATAAAACTGAGAACAGAAAGAGTCGAAGATGATCAATTATGGAATGTCAAAATGCTTAATGGATTTCAGCATTCAGGAGCATATATATAGGAGGATATAATTACAAGAAATGAGATAGATAACAAGGAGGTAAAGAATATTCTAGCAGATAACAACTGGTATAAAGATGCAGTTCCATAAAGAAATTAGAAGGCTGTGAAAATATACGAATTAGACTAGGCCTTTCCAAGGAGGATAGGATAAAAAAAATTCTTAAACGCAGCAAAAAGGTTCAGAGAGAAGAGAGCAAACTAACCATTTTTTACAGAGTAAAAGGGCCGTACTGACCTATCAAATGACTTCTTTAAGAAAGGAGAACAGGGAAGAGAACAAGCGAAAACAAATAGCAAAGAGAATTACTGAGATGAACACATTTGTAAAAATTAAACTGTATACTAATATAAACGGAATTTAAAAAAAAAGACGAACTGACAATATAAATGAACAACACGAAGTCTACCTCAAACTAAACTTGAAAAATAAGGTTCTATTCGACGAAAACTACTCAAGGAGGAGAAAAGAGAAAAGACTAAAGACGGGGCAGAAGCAATATTGGTAAAATACACAAGGAAAGAAAACAAATACAAAAGTAGGAAAATACAAAATAAAATTTAAGTGAAAAAATCCAAGAAAAGATAAAAAAAAAACGTAAGGATGACTCTTGAAATTATTGGCCAGTTTTATTGGTGTAAATCATAAGGTGACACTTGGAACTATTGGCCAGTTTTATTGGTGTAAATCATAAGGTGACCCTTGGAACTATTGGCCAGTTTTATTGGTGTAAATCATAAGGTGACCCTTGGAACTATTGGCCAGTTTTATTGGTGTAAATCATAAGGTGACCCTTGGAACTATTGGCCAGTTTTATTGGTGTAAATCATAAGGTGACCCTTGGAACTATTGGCCAGTTTTATTGGTGTAAATCATAAGGTGACCCTTGGAACTATTGGCCAGTTTTATTGGTGTAAATCATAAGGTGACCCTTGGAACTATTGGCCAGTTTTATTGGTGTAAATCATAAGGTGACCCTTGGAACTATTGGCCAGTTTTATTGGTGTAAATCATAAGGTGACCCTTGGAACTATTGGCCAGTTTTATTGGTGTAAATCATAAGGTGACCCTTGGAACTATTGGCCAGTTTTATTGGTGTAAATCATAAGGTGACCCTTGGAACTATTGGTCAGTCTTACTGGTATAAAAATATTGGAAAATAAGAGAGATAATTGCATAAAATACCTGGAGAACTAAAAAAACTAGTAATAATTCAGTTTCTGGTCTGCAAATTCATGTATACTCAAACTAGTAAGCTATTATAACAGTCAGGGAAAGTGTTCAACACATGGATGGATTGGATTCGTCTGGACTTAAACAGAGATCTCGCATGAGATCCCCAAGAAAAATTAATTTGGAAATTAAATTTTGGAGACATAAAAGGTAAATGATTACAATCACTGGGACTTTTTTTTTTTTGTTTGAGAGGAAGTTGGAAATTTAAAAAAAAAAAAAAGGAAAAGTATCCTGGTGGTAAGGAAAATTGTCCTCGTGAAGAAAATGTCTTCGTGGTGAGGAAAGGAAAGTTGCCCTCGTGGGTACCACAGGATCTGTACTTTCTCCGATAATGTTTTAATGAATTTAAATAACTTTCCAGAAACAACAGAAAAGTATGAGACGAAGTTTGCGGATGATACAATATAAAAAGTAAAATGGGGATTATTTGGATAAATCGAGCAAATAGAGTGAAACAGATAATGGAATTTAATGAAAATAAATGCCATGTAATCGATATGGGAGAAAGCAAAATTAGGCCACATGAATACAGACTGAGAAATGAAGCATTGAAAATATCAAAGGAGGATACAGGAATTATTAAAAAAAGAAAAAAAAAACTGTCATCAGGAGATCAGGAAAAATGAAACACTTGCACAACCTTTAGGAATATTTACTGAGGAAACGTTTCGCCAGCCAATGGCTTCCTCAGTCTAATACGGAAAACGGTGAAAGATGAAGAGAATGAGGTAATCAATTCCTCAGCTTTTAGTCGATGTGTTTAGTCCATCAATCTCAATATTCATGGACTGAACACACAGGATGAGGGACTGATAACTTCATCCTCTTCGTCTTTCACCCTTCTATGTATTGGACCGAAAAAGCCACTGGTTGGCGAAACATTTCCTCAATACAGATTCTTTAGGGATCTTTATTGAAGAAATGTTACACAAGTGTCTCATTCTTCAACTTGTCCGTTTTCTAAACCATTACATTACACCAGAAGATCATGTAAATGAAATTGTAAGTCGTATGCTACTAGCGAGCTTTAAAAAACAGCTTTCACTTAGTTACAACATGTTAAGCTAAAAATGGAATAAGCAGCAGCTCTGTGATGTCCACACCTAAAACAAAAAGACATGACTGAATAAATATAGTACCCCCTAACAAGGACAACTAAAGGACACAGTTGTCAACTGAGAAACAAGTGGAGACGAAGGGCAATTGTTTTCTTCACAGAATGCTAGACAATGGAATGAATTAAAAAAAATGCATTAAATGCAACCAGTGAAAATTATATATATATATATATATATATATATATATATATATATATATATATATATATATATATATATATATATATATATATATATATATATATATATATATGTCGTGCCGAATATGTAAAACTGGTCAATTAGCAAGAACTCATTTAAAATTAAGTCCTTTCTAAAATTTTCTCTTATACGTTTAAAGATATATTTTTTTCATTAATGTTGATGTAAAAATTTATAATTTTGCACCAAAAGGAACTTAGAAAACTTACCTAACCTTATTATAACAAGAACAATTTATTTTAGCCTAACCCAACTAGATATATTTTAGATTTGTTTACAATAATTTAATACTAAACAAACACAGTGAAATATATTTTTTTCGTTAGGTTCAGAATGATTTTGGCGAAATTATTGCATACACAAATTTTCACTTGTCCTATATGGCAAGATGAGCGTTGCTATTTAAGCCAAGATCGCAAGTTCTGCCTATTCGGCACGACATTATATATATATATATATATATATATATATATATATATATATATATATATATATATATATATATATATATATATATATATATATATATATATAAATATATATATGTGTGTGTGTGTGTGTGTGTGTGTGTGTGTGTGTGTGTGCCGAATAGGTAAAACTGGTCAATTAGCAAGGACTCATTTAAAATTAAGGCCTTTCTAAAATTTTCTCCTATACGTTTAAATAATAGGGAGGTACTATCTCTAGAACTGAACTGGAGACCCTCATCCTCATAGAAAATAAACTTGCTTCAGGGAAAACTCAAGGTTCTCCCTGAAGCTGTTTGAAAATTTTCTCCTACCACCCCCAATATATTCCATATATGCTTTATTTAAAAACAAAATACGTTGAAAAAAATACAATAGGGATTAAAAAAACATAGATAACTCAGAGCTACATCTCAAATACTTCGTCCAGCTCCCCGGCAGTGGGCCGCGTGCCCAGAATGCTGCAGGCATTTCCCATCTGGCTCGCAACACTAAGTCTCTGAAAGAGGCAGCTGACCCCCCTGTGGTCCTTGGTTTCTATAATGAGTTTTTCACCCAGTTCTTTGAGGAACTTTAGAGCACACTTGCCCCATGCTCCAAGGGTCTCCGACCCTATTGGGATGAAGTTATAGCAAGAGGGTAGGTCTTCGTATTTGCGGGTCTTCTGGGTCTCCCGTTTAAAGATATTTTTTTTCATTTATGTTAATGTAAAAATTAATAATTTTGTACCAAAAGAACCTTAGAAAACTTACCTAACCTTATTATAACAAGCGCAATTTAATCTAGCCTAATCCAATTAAATATATTTTACACAAAGAAAAATATATTTTTTAGTTAGGTTCAGAATGATTTTTGCGGAATTATTGCATACACAAATTTTCGCTTGCCTTATTCGGCAAGAAGAGCATTGCTATTTAAACCAAAATCGCAAGTTTTATCTATTCGGCATAGTGTGCTAAAAAATATCTAGCCTAGACAGGACTCGCAGCAATGGCTTTATGTTGGAAAAATTCAGATTCAGGAAGGATATAGGAAAGCACTGGTTTGGTAATAGAGTTGTGGATGAGCGGAACAAACTCCCGAGTACCGTCATAGAAGCTAAGACGTTGTGTAGTTTTAAAAATAGGTTACATAAATACGTGAGTGGGTGCGGGTGGGTGTGAGTTGGACCTGACAAGCTTGTGCTACTAGGTCAGTCTCACACACTACATATCACAGTCTCACACACTACACACCACAGTCTCATACACTACTCACCACAGTCTCACACACTACACACCACAGTCTCTCACACTACACACCACAGTCTCACACTACACACCACAGTCTCACACACTACACACCACAGTCTCTCACACTACACATCACAGTCTCTCACACTACATATCACAGTTTCACACACTACACACCACAGTCTCGCGCACTACTCACCACAGTCTCTCACTACACAGCACAATCTCTCTCTACTCCGTAGTCTCACATGCTCTACAATCCACAGACTCACACACTACACCCCAGTCTCTCATTACACATAAGTCTCTCAATACACACACACACACACACCAGTCTCTTACGATACACACCATAGACTCACAACACACCACTGTGTTTCTCACTATACACCACAGTCTCTCATTACACACCACAGTCTCACACATTACAATCCACAGACCCACACACTACACACCACAGTCTCACACACTACAAACCACAGTCTCACACACCACACCACAGTTTCACACACTACACACCACAATCTCACACACCACACCACAGTTTCACAAACTACACACCAGTCTCACACACTACACACCACAGTCTCACACACTACACACCACAGTCTCACATACTACACACCATAGTCTCACACACTACACACCAGTCATACACGCTACACACCACAGTCTCACACTACACACCACAGTCTCACACACTACACACCTAAGTCTCACACACTACACACCACTTTCTCACACACTACACACGATAGTCTCACATTACACACCACAGTCTCACACACTACACACGACAGTCTCACACACTACACACGAAAGTCTCACACACTACACACGACAGTCTCACACACTACACACAACAATCTCACACACTACACACCACAGTTTCACACTACACGCCACAGTCTCATACACTACACACCACAGTCTCACACACTACACACCATAGTCTCCCACAAGGTCACACGACAGTCTCACACACTACACACCACAGTCTCACACATCACAGACTCAAACACTACACACCACAGTCTCACACACTACACACCACAGTCTCACACACTACACATCACAGTCTCACAACACTACACACGACAGTCTCACATTACACACCACAGTCTCACACACTAGACACCATAGTCTCACACTACACACCACAGTCTCATATTACACACCACAGTCTCACAAACTACACACCATAGTGTTACACTACACACCACAGTCTCACACACTACACACCACAGTCTCACACACTACACACCAGAGTCTCACACACTACACACCACAGTCACACACTACAGACCACAGTCTCACACACTACACATCACAGTCTCACACACTACACACGACAGTCTCACACAATACATGACAGTCTCACATTACACACCACAGTCTCACACACTGGACACAACAATCTCACACAATACACACCATAGTCTCACACTACACACCACAGTCTCATACACTACACACCACAGTCTCACACTACACACCACAGTCTCACACACTACACACCACAGTCTCACACACTACACACCACAGTCTCACACACTACACACCACAATCTCACACTACACACGACAGTCTCACATTACACACCACAGTCTCATACTACACACGACAGTCTCACACTACACACGACAGTCTCACATTACACACCACAGTTTCACACACTACACGCCACAGTCTCACACACTACACACCACAATCTCACACACTACACACCACAGTCTCATACTACACACCACAATCTCACACTACACACGACAGTCTCACATTACACACCACAGTCTCACACACTACACACCATAGTAGTACACACTACACACCATAGTCTCACACTACACACGACAGTCGCACACTACACACGAGTGTCACACTACACACCACAGTCTCACACACTACACACGACAGTCTCACACACTACACACGACAGTCTCACACACTACACACGACAGTCTCACACACTACACACGACAGTCTCACGCACTACACAAGACAGTCTCACATTACACACCACAATCTCACACACTACACACCATAGTCTCACACACTAAAAACGACAGTCTCACATTACACACCACAGTCTCACACACTACACACGACAGTCTCACACACTACACACGACAGTCTCACACACTACACGACAGTCTCACATTACACACCACAGTCTCACACACTACACACGACAGTCTCACACACTACACACGACAGTCTCACACACTACACACGACAGTCTCACATTACACACCACAGTCTCACACACTACACACGACAGTCTCAAATTACACACCACAGTCTCACACACTACACACCATAGTCTGACACTACACACCACAGTCTCACACTACACACGGCAGTCTCACACTACAAACGACAGTCTCACATTACACACCACAGTCTCACACACCACACACGACAGTCTCACACACTACACACGACAGTCTCACACACTACACGACAGTCTCACATTACACACCACAGTCTCACACACTACACACGACAGTCTCACACACTACACACCACAGGTTCACACACTACACACCACAGTCTCACACACTACACACCACAGTCTCACACACTACACACCACAGTCTCACACACTACACACCACAGTCTCACACACTACACACCACAGTCTCACACACTACTCACCACAGTCTCACACATTACACACCAGAGTCTCACACACTACACACCAGAGTCTCACACACTATACACCAGAGTCTCACACACTACTCACCCCAGTCTCACACACTACACACCAGAGTCTCACACACTACACAGTAGTCTCACAAACTACATACCACAGTCTCACACACTACACACCACAGTCTCACACACTACAGTCACACACACTACATACCATAGTCTCACACACAACACACCACAGTCTCACACACTACAGTCACACACACTATATACCAGAGTCTCTCACACTACATACAACAATCTCACACACTACACACCAGTCTCACACACTACAGTCACACACACTACATACCACAGTTTCACACACTACACACCACAGTCTCATACACTACATACAACAGTCTCACACACTACACACCACAGTTTCACACACTACACACCACAGTCTCACACACTGCACTCTCACACACTACATATCAAAGTCTCATACACTACACACCACAGTCTCACACACTACACACCACAGTCTCACACTACTCACCACAGTCTCACACACTACTCACCACAGTCTCACACACTACTCACCACAGTCTCACACACTACACACCACAGTCTCACACACTACACACCACAGTCTCACACACTACACACCACTTTCTCACACACTACACACCACAATCTCACACACTACACACAAGTCTCACATACTACTCACCACAGTCTCACACACTACTCGCGAAAGTCTCACACACTACACACCACAGTCTCACACTACACACCACAGTCTCACACACTACACACGATAGTCTCACATTACACACCACAGTCTCACACACTAGACCACAATCTCACACACTACACACCACAGTCTCATACTACACACCATGTCTCACACTACTCACGACAGTCTCACATTACACACAACAGTCTCACACACTAGACCACAATCTCACACACTACACACCACAGTCTCATACTACACACCAAGTCTCACACTACTCACGACAGTCTCACATTACACACCACAGTTTCACACACTACACACCACAGTTTCACACACTACACACGACAGTCTCACATTACACACAACAGTCTCACACACTAGACAACAATCTCACACACTACACATCATAGTCTCATACTACACACCACAGTCTCACACTACACACCACAGTCTCACACACTACACACCAAAGTAGCAAACACTACACACCATAGTCTCACACTACACACGATAGTCTCACACTACACACGAGTTTCACACTACACACGACAGTCTGACACACTACACACCATAGCGTTACACTACACACCACAGTCTCATACTACACACCACAGTCTCACACTACACACGACAGTCTCACATTACACACCACAGTTTCACACACTACACACGACAGTCTCACACACTACACACGACAGTCTCACACACTACACACGATAGTCTCACATTACACACCACAGTCTCACACACTACACACCACAGTCTCACACACTACACACGAAAGTCTCACACACTACACACGACAGTCTCACACACTACACACAACAATCTCACACACTACACACCACAGTTTCACACTACACGCCACAGTCTCATACACTACACACCACAGTCTCACACACTACACACCATAGTCTCCCACAGGTCACACGACAGTCTCACACACTACACACCACAGTCTCACACATCACAGTCTCAAACACTACACACCACAGTCTCACACACTACACACCACAGTCTCACACACTACACACCACAGTCACACACTACACACCACAGTCTCACACACTACACATCACAGTCTCAAACACTACACACGACAGTCTCACATTACACACCACAGTCTCACACACTAGACACCATAGTCTCACACTACACACCACAGTCTCATATTACACACCACAGTCTCACAAACTACACACCATAGTGTTACACTACACACCACAGTCTCACACACTACACACCAGAGTCTCACACACTACACACCACAGTCACACACTACACACGACAGTGTCACACAATACATGACAGTCTCACATTACACACCACAGTCTCACACACTGGACACAACAATCTCACACACTACACACCATAGTCTCACACTACACACCACAGTCTCACACTACACACCACAGTCTCATACACTACACACCACAGTCTCACACTACACACCACAGTCTCACACACTACACACCACAGTCTCACACACTACACACCACAGTCTCTCACACTACACACCACAATCTCACACTACACACGACAGTCTCACATTACACACCACAGTCTCATACTACACACGACAGTCTCACACTACACACGACAGTCTCACATTACACACCACAGTTTCACACACTACACGCCACAGTCTCACACACTACACACCACAATCTCACACACTACACACCACAGTCTCATACTACACACCACAATCTCACACTACACACGACAGTCTCACATTACACACCACAGTCTCACACACTACACACCATAGTAGTACACACTACACACCATAGTCTCACACTACACACGACAGTCTCACACTACACACGAGTTTCACACTACACACCACAGTCTCACACACTACACACGACAGTCTCACACACTACACACGACAGTCTCACACACTACACACGACAGTCTCACACACTACACACGACAGTCTCACGCACTACACACCATAGTCTCACACACTACAAACGACAGTCTCACATTACACACGACAGTCTCACACACTACACACGACAGTCTCACACACTACACGACAGTCTCACATTACACACCACAGTCTCACACACTACACACGACAGTCTCACACACTACACACGACAGTCTCACACACTACACACGACAGTCTCACATTCCACACCACAGTCTCACACACTACACACGACAGTCTCACACTACACACCACAGTCTCACACTACACACCACAGTCTCATACACTACACACCACGGTCTCACACACTACACACCGTAGTCTCACACTACACACGACAGTCTCACATTACACACGACAATCTCACACAGTACACACCACAGTCTCACACACTACACACGACAGTCTCACATTACACACGACAGTCTCACACAGTACAAACCACAGTCTCACACACTACACACGACAGTCTCACATTACACAAGAAAATCTCACACACTACACACCACAGTCTCACACACTACACACCACAGTCTCAAACACTACACACCACAGTCTCACACATTACACACCACAGTCTCAAACACTACACACCACAGTCTCACACACTACACACCACATTCTCACAACAGACTACACACCACAGTCTCACACACTACACACCACAGTCTCACACACTACACACCACAGTCTCACACACTACACACCACAGTCTCACACACTACACACCACAGTCTCACACACTACACACCACAGTCTCAAACACTACACACCACAGTCTCACACACTACACACCACAGTCTCACACACTACACACCACAGTCTCACACACTACACACCACAGTCTCAAACACTACACACCACAGTCTCAAACACTACACACCACAGTCTCACAACACACTACACACCACAGTCTCACACACTACACAGCACAGTCTCAAACACTACACACCACAGTCACACACACTACACACCACAGTCTCTCACACTACACACCACAGTCTCACACACTACACACCATAGTCTCACACACTACACACCACAGTCTCACACTACACACAACAGTCTTACACACTACACACAACAGTCTCACACACTACACACCACAGTCTCACACACTACATACCAGACTCTCACACACTACACACCACAGTCTCACACACTACACACCACAGTCTCACACACTACACACCACAGTCTCACACACTACACATCACAGTCTCACACACTACACACGACAGTCTCACATTACACACCACAGTCTCACACACTAGACACAACAATCTCACACACTACACACCATAGTCTCACACTACACACCACATTCTCACACTACACACCAGTCTCATACACTACACACCACAGTCTCACACACTACGCACCATAGTCTCACACTACACACGACAGTCTCACACTACACATGACAGTCTCATATTACACACCACAGTCTCACAAACTACACACCATAGTGTTACACTACACACCACAGTCTCACACACTACACACCACAGTCTCTCACACTACACACCACAGTCTCACAAACTACACACCATAGTGTTACACTACACACCACAGTCTCAAATACTACACACCAGTCTCACACATTACACACCACCGTCTCACACACTTCACACCAGAGTCTCACACAGTATACACCACAGACCCACACACTACACACAACAGACCCACACAATACACACCACAGTGTCACACACTACACACCACAATCTCACGCTACACACGACAGTCTCACATTACACACCACAGTCTCATACTACACACCACAGTCTCACACTACACACGACAGTCTCACATTACACACCACAGTTTCACACACTACAGTCTCACACACTACACACCACAATCTCACACACTACACACCACAGTCTCATACTACACACCACAGTCTCACACTTCACACCACAATCTCACACTACACACCACAGTCTCACACACTAGACACCATAGTCTCACACTACACACCACAGTCTCACACTTCACACCACAATCTCACACTACACACCACAGTCTCACACACTACACACCATAGTAACACACACTACACACCATAGTCTCACACTACACTCGACAGTGTCACACTACACACGAGTTTCACACTACACACCACAGTCTCACACACTACACACGACAGTCTCACACACTACACACAACAATCTCACACACTACACACCATAGTCTCACACTACACACGACAGTCTCACACACTACACACGACAGTCTCACATTACACACGACAGTCTCACACAGTACACACCACAGTCTCACACACTACACACGACAGTCTCACATTACACACGACAGTGTCACACACTACACACCACAGTCTCACACACTACACACCACAGTCTCACACACTACACACCACAGTCTCACACACTAAAAGCCACAGTCTCACACACTACACACCACAGTCTCACACACTACACACCACAGTCTCACAATACACACCACAGTCTCACACACTACACACCACAGTCTCACGCACTACACACCACAGTCTCACACACTACACACCACAGTCTCACACACTACACACCACAGTCTCACACTACACACAACAGTCTAACACACTACACACCACAGTCTAACACACTACACACCAGAGACTCACACACTACACACCACAGTCTCACACACTACACACGACAGTCTCACATTACACACCACTGTCTCACACACTAGACACAACGATCTCACACACTACACACCATAGTCTCACACTACACACCATAGTCTCACAATACACACGACAGTCTCACATTACACACCACAGTCTCAAACACTACACACCACAGTCACACACACTACACACCACAGTCTCACACTACACACCACAGTCTCACACACTACACACCAAAGTCTCACACTACACACCACAGTGTCACACACTACACACCACAGTCTCACACACTACACACCACAGTCTCACACACTACACAGTCTCACACACTACACACCACAGTCTCACACACTACACACCACAGTCTCACACACTACTCATCACAGTCTCACACATTACACACCACAGTCTCACACACTACACACCAGAGTCTCACACAGTATACACCACAGTCTCACACACTACACAGTCTCACAAATTACAAACCACAGTCTCACACACTACACACCACAGTCTCACACACTACAGTCACACACACTACATACCACAGTCTCACACACTACATACCACAGTCTCACACACTACATACCACAGTCTCACAAACTACATACCACAGTCTCTCACACTTCATACAACAGTCTCACACACTACACACCACAGTCTCACACACTACATACCACAGTCTCACACACTACACACCACAGTCTCATACACTACTCACCACAGTCTCACACACTACACACCACAGTCTCACATACTACATACAACAGTCTCACACACTACATACAACAGTCTCACACACTACACACCACAGTCTCACACACTACACACCACAGTCTCACACACTACACACCACAGTCTCACACACTGCACACGACAGTCTCCAATTACACACCACAGTCTCACACACTACACACCACAATCTCTCACTATATACCACATTCTTTCTCTACACACTACAGTCTCACACTACACACACATCACAGTCTCTCACTACACAGCACAATCTCTCTCTACTCCGTAGTCTCACATGCTCTACAATCCACAGACTCACACACTACATACCAGTCTCTCATTACATATAAGTCTTTCAATACACAGACATACCAGTCTCTTACGATACACACCATAGACTTACAACACACCACTGTTTCTCACTATACACCACAGTCTCTCATTACACACCACAGTCTCACACATTACAATCCACAAACCCACACACTATACACCACAGTATCACACACTACACACCACAGTCTCACACCACACCAGTTTCACACACTACACACCCCAGTTTCACACACTACACACCACAGTCTCACACACTACACACCGCAGTCTCACACACTACACACCGCAGTCTCACATACTACATACCACAGTCTTACATGCTACACACCACAGTCTCACACTACACACCACAGTCTCACACACTACACACCACAGTCTCACATAATACACACCACAGTGTCACACTACACACCAGTCTCATACACTACACACCACAGTCTCTCACTACACACCACAGTCTCATACACTACACACCATAGTCTCACACTACACATCACAGTCTCACATTACACACCACAGTCTCATACTACACACCAGTCTCACACACTACACACCACAATCTCACACACTACACACCACAGTCTCATACTACACACCACAGTCTCACACTACACACGACAGTCTCACATTACACACCACAGTCTCACACACTACACACAACAAAATCACACACTACACACCATAGTCTCACACTACACACCACAGTCTCAAACTACACACCACAGTCTCACACTACACACCACAGTCTCACACACTACACACCACAGTCTCACACTACACACCACAGTCTCACACACGACAGTCTCACATTACACACGACAGTCTCACACACTTCACACGAGAGTCTCACACACTACACACGACAGTCTCACACACTACACACGACAGTCTCACACACTACACACCACAGTCTCACACACTACACACGACAGTCTCACATTACATACCACAGTCTCATACTACACACGACAGTCTCACATTACATACCATAGTCTCATACTACACACGACAGTCTCACACACTACACACGACAGTCTCACACACTACACACCACAATCTCACACATTACACACCATAGTCTCACACTACACACCACAGTCTCACACTACACACCAGTCTCACACACTACACACCACAGTCTCACACACTACACACCACAGTCTCACACACTACACACCACAGTCTCACACTACACACCAGTCTCATACACTACACACCACAGTCTCACACACTACTCACCACAATCTCACACTACACACGACAGTCTCATATTACACACCACAGTCTTATACTACACACCACAGTCTCACACACTACACACCACAGTCTCATACTACACACCACAGTCTCACACTACACACGACAGTCTCACATTACACACCAGAGGTTCACACACTACACACGACAGTCTCACACAGTACACACGACAGTCTCACATTACACACCACAGTCTCACACACTACACACAACAATCTCACACACTACGCACCACAGTCTCATACTACACACCACAGTCTCACACTACACACGACAGTCTCACATTACACACCAGAATTTCACACACTACACACCACAGTCTCACACACTACACACGACAGTCTCACACTACACACCATAGTCTCACACTACACAACACAGTCTCACACACTACACACCACAGTCTCACACACTACACACCATAGTCTCACACTACACACGACAGTCTCATACTACACACCACAGTTTCGCACACTACACACGACAGTCTCACACACTACACACCACAGTCTCACATTACACACCACAGTCTCATACTACACACGACAGTCTCACATTACACACCACAGTCTCACACACTACACACCACAGTCTCACACACTACACACCATAGTCTCACACTACACACTACACACCACAGTCTCACACTACACACCACAGTCTCATACTCTACACAAAATAGTCTCACACTACACACGACAGTCTCACACACTACACACGACAGTCTCACATTACACACGACAGTCTCACACACTACACACGACAGTCTCACACACTACACACGACAGTCTCACATTACACACGACAGTCTCACACACTACACACCACAGTCACACACTACAGACCACAGTCTCACACACTACACATCAGTCTCACACACTACACACCACAGTGTCACACACTACACACCACAGTCTCTCACACTACACACCACAGTCTCACGCACTACACACCACAGTCTCACGCACTACACACCACAGTCTCACGCACTACACACCACAGTCTCACACACACTACACACCACAGTCTCACGCACTACACACCACAGTCTCACACACTACACACCACAGTCTCACACACTACACACCACAGTCTCACACACTACACACCACAGTCTCACACACTACACACCACAGTCTCACGCACTACACACCACAGTCTCACGCACTACACACCACAGTCTCACACACTACACACCATAGTCTCACACACTACACACCAGTCTCACACACTACACACCACAGTCTCATACTACACACCACAGACTCACACACTACACACCACAATCTCACACGCTACACACCACAGTCTCATACTACACACCACAGTCTCACACTACACACCACAGTCTCACATTACACACCACAGTTTCACACAGTACACACCACAGTCTCACACACTATACACGACAGTCTCAAACACTACACACCACAGTCTCACACACTACACACCACAGTCTCACATACTACACACCACAGTCTCACACTACACACCACAGTCTCACACTACACACCACAGTCTCACACAACACACAGCACAGTCTCACACTACACACAACAGTCTTACACACTACACACCACAGTCTCACACACTACAGACCACAGTCTCACACACTACACATCAGTGTCACACACTACAGACCACAGTCTCACACACTACAGACCACAGTCTCACACACTACACATCACAGTCTCGCACACTACACACCACTGTCTCACACACTACACACCAAAGTCTCACACAGTACACACCACAGTCTCACGCACTACACACCACAGTCTCACAAACTACACACCATAGTCTCACACACTACACACCACAGTCTTACTACACACCACAGTCTCACACACTACACACCACAGTCTCACACACTACACGCCACAGTCTCACACACTACACACCACAGTCTCACATTACACACCACAGTCTCACACACCACACACCATAGTGTTACACTACACACCACAGGTTCACACACTACACACCACAGTCTCACACACTACACACCACAGTCTCACACACTACACACCACAGTCTCACACACTACACACCACAGTCTCACACACTACACACCACAGTCTCACACACTACACACCACAGTCTCACATTACACACCACAGTCTCACACACTACACACCACAGTCTCACACACTACACACGACAGTCTCACATTACACACGACAGTCTCACACACTACACACCACAGTCTCAAACACTACACACCACAGTCTCACACACTACACACCACAGTCTCACACACTACACACCACAGTCTTACACTACACACCACATTCTCACACACTACACACCACAGTCTCACACTATACACCAGTCTCATACACTACACACCACAGTCTCACACACTACACACCACAATCTCACACACTACACACCACAGTCTCATACTACACACCACAGTCTCACACTACACACGACAGTCTCACATTGCACACCAGAGTTTCACACACTACACACCACAGTCTCACACACTACACACGACAGTCTCACATTGCACACCACAGTCTCACACACTACACACAACAATCTCACACACTACACACCATAGTCTCACACTACACACCACAGTCTCACACACTACACACCACAGTCTCACACACTACACACCATAGTCTCACACTACACACGACAGTCTCACACTACACACCACAGTCTCACACACTACACACCATAGTTTTACACTACATACCACAGTCTCACACACTACACACCATAGTCTCACACTACACACGACAGTCTCACACTACACACCACAGTCTCACACACTACACACAACAGTCTCATACACTACACACGACAGTCTCACACACTACACACCACAGTCTCACATTGCACACCATAGTCTCACACTACACACCACAGTCTCACACTACACACTATAGTCTCATACACTACCCACCACATTCTCACACACTACACAAAATAGTCTCACACTACACACGACAGTCTCACACACTACACACGACAGTCTCACATTACACACGACAGTCTCACACACTACACACCACAGTCTCACACACTACACAACACAGTCACACACTACACACCACAGTCTCACACACTACACACCACAGTCTCACACACTACACACCACAGTCTCACACACTACACACCACAGTCTCACACAGTACACACCACAGTCTCACGCACTACACACCACAGTCTCACACACTACACACCATAGTCTCACACACTACACACCACAGTTTCACACAATACACACCATAGTATCACACACTACACACCAGTCTCACACACTACACACCACAGTCTCATACTACACACCACAGACTCACACACTACACACCACAATCTCACACGCTACACATCACAGTCTCACACACTACAGACCACAGTCTCACACACTACAGACCACAGTCTCACACACTACACATCACAGTCTCGCACACTACACACCACTGTCTCACACACTACACACCAAAGTCTCACACAGTACACACCACAGTCTCACGCACTACACACCACAGTCTCACAAACTACACACCATAGTCTCACACACTACACACCACAGTCTTACTACACACCACAGTCTCACACACTACACACCACAGTCTCACACACTACACGCCACAGTCTCACACACTACACACCACAGTCTCACATTACACACCACAGTCTCACACACCACACACCATAGTGTTACACTACACACCACAGGTTCACACACTACACACCACAGTCTCACACACTACACACCACAGTCTCACACACTACACACCACAGTCTCACACACTACACACCACAGTCTCACACACTACACACCACAGTCTCACACACTACACACCACAGTCTCACATTACACACGACAGTCTCACACACTACACACCACAGTCTCACACACTACACACGACAGTCTCACACACTACACACGACAGTCTCAAACACTACACACCACAGTCTCACACACTACACACCACAGTCTCACACACTACACACCACAGTCTCACACTACACACCACAGTCTTACACTACACACCACATTCTCACACACTACACACCACAGTCTCACACTATACACCAGTCTCATACACTACACACCACAGTCTCACACACTACACACCACAATCTCACACACTACACACCACAGTCTCATACTACACACCACAGTCTCACACTACACACGACAGTCTCACATTACACACCAGAGTTTCACACACTACACACCACAGTCTCACACACTACACACGACAGTCTCACATTGCACACCACAGTCTCACACACTACACACAACAATCTCACACACTACACACCATAGTCTCACACTACACACCACAGTCTCACACACTACACACCACAGTCTCACACACTACACACCATAGTCTCACACTACACACGACAGTCTCACACTACACACCACAGTCTCACACACTACACACCATAGTTTTACACTACATACCACAGTCTCACACACTACACACCATAGTCTCACACTACACACGACAGTCTCACACTACACACCACAGTCTCACACACTACACACAACAGTCTCATACACTACACACGACAGTCTCACACACTACACACCACAGTCTCACATTGCACACCATAGTCTCACACTACACACCACAGTCTCACACTACACACCATAGTCTCATACACTACCCACCACATTCTCACACACTACACAAAATAGTCTCACACTACACACGACAGTCTCACACACTACACACGACAGTCTCACATTACACACGACAGTCTCACACACTACACACCACAGTCTCACACACTACACAACACAGTCAAACACTACACACCACAGTCTCACACACTACACACCACAGTCTCACACACTACACACCACAGTCTCACACACTACACACCACAGTCTCACACAGTACACACCACAGTCTCACGCACTACACACCACAGTCTCACACACTACACACCATAGTCTCACACACTACACACCACAGTTTCACACACTACACACCATAGTATCACACACTACACACCAGTCTCACACACTACACACCACAGTCTCATACTACACACCACAGTCTCACACACTACACACCACAGTCTCACACACTACACACCACAGTCTCACGCACTACACACCACAGTCTCACGCACTACACACCACAGTCTCACACACTACACACCATAGTCTCACACACTACACACCAGTCTCACACACTACACACCACAGTCTCATACTACACACCACAGACTCACACACTACACACCACAATCTCACACGCTACACACCACAGTCTCATACTACACACCACAGTCTCACACTACACACCACAGTCTCACATTACACACCACAGTTTCACACAGTACACACCACAGTCTCACACACTATACACGACAGTCTCACACACTACACACCACAGTCTCACACACTACACACCACAGTCTCACATACTACACACCACAGTCTCACACTACACACCACAGTCTCACACTACACACCACAGTCTCACACAACACACAGCACAGTCTCACACTACACACAACAGTCTTACACACTACACACCACAGTCTCACACACTACAGACCACAGTCTCACACACTACACATCACAGTGTCACACACTACAGACCACAGTCTCACACACTACAGACCACAGTCTCACACACTACACATCACAGTCTCGCACACTACACACCACTGTCTCACACACTACACACCAAAGTCTCACACAGTACACACCACAGTCTCACGCACTACACACCACAGTCTCACAAACTACACACCATAGTCTCACACACTACACACCACAGTCTTACTACACACCACAGTCTCACACACTACACACCACAGTCTCACACACTACACGCCACAGTCTCACACACTACACACCACAGTCTCACATTACACACCACAGTCTCACACACCACACACCATAGTGTTACACTACACACCACAGGTTCACACACTACACACCACAGTCTCACACACTACACACGACAGTCTCACATTGCACACCACAGTCTCACACTACACACAACAATCTCACACACTACACACCATAGTCTCACACTACACACCACAGTCTCACACACTACACACCACAGTCTCACACACTACACACCATAGTCTCACACTACACACGACAGTCTCACACTACACACCACAGTCTCACACACTACACACCATAGTTTTACACTACATACCACAGTCTCACACACTACACACCATAGTCTCACACTACACACGACAGTCTCACACTACACACCACAGTCTCACACACTACACACAACAGTCTCATACACTACACACGACAGTCTCACACACTACACACCACAGTCTCACATTGCACACCATAGTCTCACACTACACACCACAGTCTCACACTACACACTATAGTCTCATACACTACCCACCACATTCTCACACACTACACAAAATAGTCTCACACTACACACGACAGTCTCTCACACTACACACGACAGTCTCACATTACACACGACAGTCTCACACACTACACACCACAGTCTCACACACTACACAACACAGTCACACACTACACACCACAGTCTCACACACTACACACCACAGTCTCACACACTACACACCACAGTCTCACACACTACACACCACAGTCTCACACAGTACACACCACAGTCTCACGCACTACACACCACAGTCTCACACACTACACACCATAGTCTCACACACTACACACCACAGTTTCACACAATACACACCATAGTATCACACACCAGTCTCACACACTACACACCACAGTCTCATACTACACACCACAGACTCACACACTACACACCACAATCTCACACGCTACACATCACAGTCTCACACACTACAGACCACAGTCTCACACACTACAGACCACAGTCTCACACACTACACATCACAGTCTCGCACACTACACACCACTGTCTCACACACTACACACCAAAGTCTCACACAGTACACACCACAGTCTCACGCACTACACACCACAGTCTCACAAACTACACACCATAGTCTCACACACTACACACCACAGTCTTACTACACACCACAGTCTCACACACTACACACCACAGTCTCACACACTACACGCCACAGTCTCACACACTACACACCACAGTCTCACATTACACACCACAGTCTCACACACCACACACCATAGTGTTACACTACACACCACAGGTTCACACACTACACACCACAGTCTCACACACTACACACCACAGTCTCACACACTACACACCACAGTCTCACACACTACACACCACAGTCTCACACACTACACACCACAGTCTCACACACTACACACCACAGTCTCACATTACACACGACAGTCTCACACACTACACACCACAGTCTCACACACTACACACGACAGTCTCACATTACACACGACAGTCTCACACACTACACACCACAGTCTCAAACACTACACACCACAGTCTCACACACTACACACCACAGTCTCACACACTACACACCACAGTCTCACACTACACACCACAGTCTTACACTACACACCACATTCTCACACACTACACACCACAGTCTCACACTATACACCAGTCTCATACACTACACACCACAGTCTCACACACTACACACCACAATCTCACACACTACACACCACAGTCTCATACTACACACCACAGTCTCACACTACACACGACAGTCTCACATTACACACCAGAGTTTCACATACTACACACCACAGTCTCACACACTACACACGACAGTCTCACATTGCACACCACAGTCTCACACACTACACACAACAATCTCACACACTACACACCATAGTCTCACACTACACACCACAGTCTCACACACTACACACCACAGTCTCACACACTACACACCATAGTCTCACACTACACACGACAGTCTCACACTACACACCACAGTCTCACACACTACACACCATAGTTTTACACTACATACCACAGTCTCACACACTACACACCATAGTCTCACACTACACACGACAGTCTCACACTACACACCACAGTCTCACACACTACACACAACAGTCTCATACACTACACACGACAGTCTCACACACTACACACCACAGTCTCACATTGCACACCATAGTCTCACACTACACACCACAGTCTCACACTACACACCATAGTCTCATACACTACCCACCACATTCTCACACACTACACAAAATAGTCTCACACTACACACGACAGTCTCACACACTACACACGACAGTCTCACATTACACACGACAGTCTCACACACTACACACCACAGTCTCACACACTACACAACACAGTCAAACACTACACACCACAGTCTCACACACTACACACCACAGTCTCACACACTACACACCACAGTCTCACACACTACACACCACAGTCTCACACAGTACACACCACAGTCTCACGCACTACACACCACAGTCTCACACACTACACACCATAGTCTCACACACTACACACCACAGTTTCACACACTACACACCATAGTATCACACACTACACACCAGTCTCACACACTACACACCACAGTCTCATACTACACACCACAGACTCACACACTACACACCACAATCTCACACGCTACACACCACAGTCTCACACCCTACAGACCACAGTCTCACACACTACTCAACACAGTCTCACACTACACACCACAGTCTCACACACTACACACCACAGTCTCACACTACACACCACATTGTCATACACTACACACCACAGTCTCACACTACACACCACAGTCTCACACTACACACCACAGTCTCACACTACACACCACAGTGTCATACACTACACACCACAGTCTCACACTACACACCACAGTCTCACACACTACACACTACCGTCTCATACACTAAACACCACAGTCTCTCGCTACACACCACAGTTTCACGCACTACACACATGGTCTCTCACTATACACCAGTTTCAGACACTACACAGCACAGTCTCACACACTGCAGTCTCACATACTACGCACCACTCTCACTTCACACCAGTCTCTCACACTGCACACCACAGTCTCTCACTACTCACCAGTATCATATACACCACAGTATCTCACTGCACACAACAGTCTCTGAACACACCAGTCTGACATACTACACACCACAGTTTCTCACACACTGCACCAGTGTGACACACTACACACCAGTGTGATACATTATATACTACAGTCTCACACACCAGTCTCACTACACACCACAGTCTCACACTACACACCACAATCTCTCACTATATACCAACTTCTTTCTCTACACACTACAGTCTCACACTACACACACATCACAGTCTCTCACTACACAGCACAATCTCTCTCTACACACCACACACACCACACACACCAGTCTCTCATTACATACCAATATCTCTCACTACACACACACCAGTCTCTTACGATACACATCGTAGTCTCACAACACACCACTGTATTTCTCATTATACACCACAGTCTCTCATTACACACCACAGTCACATTACAATCCACAGACCCACACATTAAACACCACAGTCTCACACATTACAATCCACAGACTCACAAATTACACACCACAGTCTCACACTACACACACCAGTGTATCACAGAAGATGCAGGAAGGCAAGCAGTCTCACACACTACACACCACAGTCTCACACTACACACCACAGTCTCACACTACACACCACAGTCTCACGCACTACACTCCACAGACACACACTACACACCACACTCCACAGATTCACACCACAGTTTTTACACACTATACACCACAGTCTCACACACTACACTTCACACACTACACTCCATACACACACACTATGCACCACACTCCAAACACTTACACCAGTCTTACACACTACACACCACACTCCACAGAGTCACACCACAGTTTTACACACTACACACCCTAGTCTCGCACAGTACACACCACAGTCTTACACACTACACACCATAGTCTTGCACAGTACACACCACAGTTTTACACACTATACACCATAGTCTCGCACAGTACACATCACAGTCTCACACTACGCATTAATAATTGAAACATTACAGTACAGTCTCAAACACTTCACAGTAGTTTCCCTCTAATACTTTTACACAATATTCTTATAACTACGTCAGCAACATATCCGTGGCACAATAACCACGCACACAAACTACGGAGCATCTCTCACAAAAGTTAAGATAGCAACGACACTGTTCCAACAACTCTTGTTTCTCTGCATTAGTGCACAAGCTTACAACACCGGACCAGTTTCTTCCCTCACTTCTCTTATCACTGCCAGACCATGGCTGTGTTCTGTCACTGAATAAAGTTAAAATGTGGAGCATTTTCTAAGCTGGGCTTAATTCAGTGTTCACTTGTCATAAAGCTTGTTCACAACACTAGACTTCTTATTGATTGATTTATTCAAATATTATTATTTATGAGGGTATTCACACTAGTTGTTTAACCACAAGCAGACTATAATTATCGAATTTCAAAATGAAGCGCTAAGCCCGTACTGGAGCCCAAAAGCAGAGATGATGCCAGGTTTGGCTCCATGTGGACCACCCACAACAGGCTAGACAATTATGGGCGAGACGGAGGCGTACTAATTACGTGGGTGAGCAGCAAGTGGGTATGTGAAAGGCTCAAGAGGATGGGTAGGTGGCTGGGCGGTAGGTGTGATGTTGGGGCGGGGGTGGACGGCACGAGCACTGTGTCCCGTGGCTGCCCGCACTCCACACTAAGCTAAGGTGAGTCTGGCCACCCTCACGCCCACGCGGACGGGCGCGCACGCCTACCCGCCTGCTGCTACCAGTCTCCTTCCACGCTACTATCCAACTACTTTCCTACTACTTCCCCACTCCTATCCGCCTCCATCACTGCTACTGCACTGACAGATGCATTGTTAAAAGTGACACTGAATAAGCCGAATGAAAATTTGTTTTTCCCATAAATCAATGGAAATCGAACTGAGGTTTTTATGTTAGTTTTGGTACAAAAATAAAAATCTTTATACCACTGTCAATTAAAAAAATAGCTATCTATAAAAATTTGGGGGGAAAAAGTATAATTTTTAAAGGAGTTCGGTCTACTCGGCAAGTTCGGCTTATCAGGTACGGTACGATATCGATATATATATATATATATATATATATATATATATATATATATATATATATATATATATATATATATATATATATATATATATAATGTGTGTGTGTGTGTATTTCAGGTATGTCTTGCTACTTCTACTTACTTAGGTCACATCACACGTGCATGTTTAAGCAGATATATATACACACACTCGGTGCTGGAGGTTACCTGGAGGTTATTCCGGGGATCAACGCCCCCGCGGCCCGGTCCATGACCAGGCCTCCCGATGGATCAGGGCCTGATCAACTAGGCTGTTACTGCTGGCCGCACGCAGTCCGACATACGAGCCACAGCCCGGCTGATCCGACACTGACTTTAGGTATCTGTCCAGCTCTCTCTTGAAGGCAGCCAGGGGTTTATTGGCAATTCCCCTAATGCTTGATGGGAGGCTGTTGAACAGTTTTGGGCCCCGGACACTTATGGTGTTTTCTCTTAGTGTACCAATGGCGCCCCTACTTTTTATTGGCGGCATTTTGCATCGCCTGCCCAGTCTTTTACTTTCGTAGGGAGTGATTTCTGTGTGCAGATTTGGGACCATTCCTTCCAAGATTTTCCAAGTGTAGATTATGATATATCTCTCCCTCCTGCGTTCCAACGAGTACAAGTCAAGTGCTTCCAAGCGTTCCCAGTAGTTAAGGTGCTTGACAATACTTATACGTGCAGTAAAGGATCTCTGTACACTCTCTAGATCTGTGATTTCACCTGCTTTGTATGGAGATGTTAATGTACAGCAGTATTAAAGCCTAGAGAGAACAAGTGATTTGAAAAGGATCATCATGGGCTTGGCATCTCTCGTTTTGAAAGTTCTCATTATCCATCCTATCATTTTCTTTGCACGTGCGATCGTGGCACTGTTGTGATCCTTGAAAGTGAGATCCTCAGACATTACTACTCCCAGGTCCCTTACATTAGTTTTCCGCTCTATTGTATGGCCGGAGTCAGTAGTATACTCTGTTCTAGTTATTATCTCCTCCAGTTTTCCATAACGGAGTAGTTGGAATTTGTCCTCATTGAACATCATATTGTTTACCGTTGCCCACTGGAAAATTTTTTTTATATCTTCTTGGAGGTTAACCGCGTCCTCAGCAGATGACAGCCTCATGCAGATCCTAGTATCATCCGCAAAGGATGATACGGTGCTGTGGTGTATATTCTGAGAAAAAACTTCCCCTCACTCCTTCAGCTGCAACCTTGCACAGCTCCTGATGACGCACTGAGAAGTGCGAAAGTACTTGAGCTTAAGATTTCCACCCCCCGTGGCTTGTCTTGTGTGTGTGTGTGTGTGTGTATATATATATATATATATATATATATATATATATATATATATATATATATATATATGTATATATGTATATATATGTATATATGTATATGTATATATATATATATATATATATATATATATATATATATATATATATATATATATATATATATATATATATATATATATGAGCAAGGGGCTAGTAACCCCTTCTCCTGTATATATTACTAAATTTTAAGAGAAACTTTCGTTTTTCTTTTTGGGCCACTCCGCCTCGGTGGGATACGGCCGGTGTGTTGAATTATATATATATATATATATATATATATATATATATATATATATATATATATATATATATATATATATAGAGAGAGAGAGAGAGAGAGAGAGAGAGAGAGAGAGAGAGAGAGAGAGAGAGGTAAACCCATGCGGGTCATTCATCGAATAAGTGGTGAAGGTTCGATTTTCCATGTGGTTTCCGTGACAGTATAACTGTGTTAGCAGAGCTGTCATACAATCCCTAAGCGGTGTTTGGCCTAACTTCCTGGCGATACAGGGAAGGACCACACTAGCATATTCAGTGAGAGACAAAGTTATCGGTCCGTTTCCTAGTAGCAGACGATATTAATTCCCTTGAAACCCCCTGATTGGTTTCAAAATCACCGGTATCGGTGGTATCGGCCTGCAAATATCAGTATCGGTTAAAAATTGCATATCGCCACATCCCTATTCAAAACCATGGCGGGGTTACAAATTCTCATCGATCCCGCCAACTGTGTCAGTGACCTCGACTTATCCTTCTGGGGTATGCGACTGAAAAAAAAAAAAAAACAGCAACCATACTGTTGATACCTAAGGTTTCAAAAGTAACATGTCCAAGCAAACACGCAGCAGTTAGCACCGACACCGACTGCCACAGGATACTAACAATATACTAGCAGCTTGCCATAGGTCAGTGTAGGGATGAGAGGTAATAGTGGAAAGATTCAGAGTTTTGGATACGATGAGAGACAGGGCGTTGATGGCAAAGATTAGGCTTCTGTGCGTGATGTTAAGTTTCCACCTCACATCCCACATAAAGAACAAAAAAGACACAATACCGTGACTGGATGAATACACAAATAACCCGCACACCACAGGAGAGAGAAGCTTATGACGACGTTTCGGTCCGACTGGGACCATTTACAAGTCACACTAACAGAAGATGGTGAGGGAGACAGTTATGAAAAAAGCAGTTAGAGGAAGCTCAGACATACCCTATGTCAACTGTTCGTGATTCTGATAGTAATCCAGCAGCACAGAAAACTAACGACACAACTCTTTAGATCAAATCATTACTTCCGTGAGGGTAGTCACCCCTTGTACGAAGAAATTTGTAGCTCTGTCAGCCTACTCACTCACAGCAAATCTGTTTGTGCCAATGTATCTGATGATCACGTGTGGCTGAAAGTAACTCCTGCAGTCAATGGCATATTCGTAGAACCATCCTTGCATACTGTACGTCGTGGAAGGATAAAAGTCTTTGACATCGATGTTTACAGTAATTTCAAGCTGAGGAACTCCTTGCCACTTGACCTCGTCTGATATCCCTTCTCTGCGAGAGTGAGGGGCGATGTGTGACGAGTCAGACTGTAGGTGCTGTTATCACAAAGGAATTCTACCACATAAGCCATGACAGACGACGATTTAACGATAGACTATCCAAACGAAGCTTCTCGACTTCTCAAGGTTTTGAATGATTCTCACTGAAAAGTCTCGCACAAAGGTGAACCCAAGGGACTGATAACACTTAGTGCCCATTGTATCCCCTTAGAGAGGGGCAACGAAGCCCATTTACATAGCTACATATCAATTGTTACACTCTCAGCGTGTCTTTGCAAGAGTTCATCACGACCAAGTTTAATGATGACGTTAAGGAATCTTATTCCCCGTGAAATGCTCCTCTCATCCTAGTGCCTAAGGAAGGCAATACTTGACGCTCCTGTAATTGATTACAAGAAACTCAATGCCAAAACGATTCCCAACAGGTTCCCATTGTCCGAGCTAAATGATTTATTGCAGAACATCATTAAGAATAAGATATTTTCGACTCGAACTGATTAAAGGATACTGGAAAACTCTGATGCGCAAAGAGCTGACAGCATTCCCGACGTCCCCTTTCCCTACAGGTTACTACGAGTTCCATCATATGGCTTTTGGGTTGCATTTTTCAAACTGTGACCATGATATTCTGTAGTCTCTTAGGTAATATGGTCACAGAATACGTAGACGGCTTAATTGTAATGTCTAAAGATGTATCATCATATCTCGTAGCTATGGAAGTAACAAGTAAATTAGCTCAGGTTAAAATCAACGTCAAAGTAGCT
Organism: Cherax quadricarinatus; assembly: GCF_038502225.1. Taxonomy (NCBI): domain Eukaryota; kingdom Metazoa; phylum Arthropoda; class Malacostraca; order Decapoda; family Parastacidae; genus Cherax; species Cherax quadricarinatus. Next base: position 16,375,472 of record NC_091341.1, read on the forward strand.
TCGTGTTAGTTTATGAAGAAGCAAAGAACTGCTTTCAAAAGCAAGAACATGGATTTATTAAGAAAATTACATACAACGTACAATAGGTCCATCTTGGAGTATAGCGAGGTCAGTATAGTACCCCGCCTGATAAAGCATACTGAGAAACTAGAGAAGATCCAAAATGTCTGAATCGAGATTGGTCCCAGAATTTTGGAATATGGACTACCAACACAGAATTAAGACTTCCAGTCTAGCAACATTTAAGACAGGAGCACCAAGGGGTGTATAATCATCACATACAAAATACTCAAAAGACACGATAGAGTAGATAGGGAGGGGCTGCTGGAGACTCGAGGAGAGGGAACTGGGAACAGAAATAGCTCAGATGAGCCACAGCTAGTAAGTGGAACTCACTAGATGAGGCGGGGGCGACAAACAGCACTGTCTCAAAACTGGAGATTTTCGTGCCCTGGAGGCCAGAACTCTGTAAAACCGGTTGACAATAGATGGAAGGAGAAGACAAGAGCTATGACCCGACCCCTGCAAACACAAGAAGGTAAGTGCACACAGCAGAGGACGCGAGAACCACTATACGCGCGACCACACCACCAATTTATCAGGAACTTGCTGACGTCACTCATGACGTCAGCACGTCCTTAACTTGGCTCCTTCCCAGAACCCTGCTTGATACGCCCCTATGCCCGCCCACACCTTTATATGGGTGTAGTGGGCGGCCATGCACACTACATACACCCAACCACATGCTCTTCCCCCCCCTCAATCCCCACTTCCCCTCTCCCCATCTCTTCCCCGTTCCTCTAACATGCACCCACCACACACAATTTTTTCTCTAACATACAAAATAATCCTTATTACATTAGAAATGCCTTCATAAACTTCAATAGGAGTCCTTTAGGACACTTTACTCGACGAAAGACAGACTTATTTTACCATACGAAACACCAGCTTGGAGTTCACAACTGAGAAAACATGTTCAAAAACTGGGCAAAGTACTGAAATTTTGATAAGGCTGAACTATGAGGAGAAGCTCGAAGAACTAAATCCGATAATTTTGAAAGAGAAATGGAACATGGGAGACATCATCATCTATAAGGTACTCGGAGGTTTCCAGAGAGCAGACAGGGACCAAATGCTTCAGAATAAACCAGATGTGATGGCACAGGCAAACTTCATACACAGTTATAAGAGTAGGTACGATAGAGTCCCGGAATCAGAGCATATCGGGTAATTTTGAGGGTAAGAGGTGGAGCCAAGAACTGAGTCTCGATCTCAACCAACACAACTATGTGAGTATACCACACACACACACACCTAACGTACACACATACTTCCTCTAATATACACGTAAACATCAAACAAACTCACACTTTTCCCTAATATACACCCACACACTAATTACACAGTCAACTCACAACAGCCTTCCCCAGAACTTCTACACCAACACCAACACCCCTCCCCTACACACATACCACCCAGTATCCTTTCACGATAAGAGTAAACTTACACCTACACCTCTAGAGATCTATACTTCCTTTTACCTACTTACTATACAAACTTTTACCTACTCACACTTCTTTATAGCTACCACTTTCAACACCCACACCATACTTGCATCCATACCTCCCCTACACCCACAAATTTCCTATATCCACAATACAATATTGTATGTGACATAAATCTAAGGAATATGTAAGCCAGTTTTAAGTTATTTTGAAAGACCATTTAAGACTTTAAGTGATATCACCACAAAGACCGCAACCCCATAATAAGACCATTTTAGTGGTATCACCACAAAGACCACCACCCTCACAATAAGAATATATTTTTTTATTAACACATCGGCCGTTTCCCACCAAGGTAGTGTGACCCGAAAAATAAAATTTTTCACCATCATTCGCTCCATCACTGTCTTGCCAGAGGCGCGCTTACACTACAGTTATAAAACTGCAACATTAACACCCGTCCTTTGGAGTGCCGACACTGTACTTCCTATCTCCAGGACTAAAGTCCGGCCTGCCAGTTTCCCTGAATCCCTTCATAAATGTTACCTTGCTCACACTCCAACAGCATGTCAAGTCCTAAAAACCATCTGTCTGCATTTGCTCCTAACACGCTCACGCATGCTTGCTCGAAGCCCAAGCCTCTCGCATACAAAACCTCCTTTACCCCCCCTCCAACCTTTCACAGGCCGACCCCTACCCCGCCTTCCCTCTTCTACAAATTTATACACTCTTGAAGTCATTCTCTTTTATTCCATCCTCTCTACATGTCCGAACCGCCTCAACAACCCCTACTCAGCCCTCTAGGCAATAGTTTTGGTAGTCCCGCACCTCCTCCTAATTTCCAAATTACGAATTCCCTGCATTATATTCACACTATTATAATTACTAATATTCACACCATTACAACTACTAATTAAAAAAATTGCAACTACAAGTGTTACAAACTTGATATAACTCTAAGGAAAGCACACACCACATTTGATTATCATACAGGACCATTACAAATAAAAGTTGTGTAAAATAGGAAACTGTTACAAAAATAGCTCAGACATCTTTCTAGGTATTCAGTGCCAATTTAGATTATCAGGCAGAATATCTGGTATTGTGGGAATGTATGAGTGGTACGCCTGTAGTAAACTTAGACACATACACTGATGACAATGTAATGTCTAATGAAGAAAGGCATCTACAAAGTCAGGACTAAAATTCATATCAGTTGTAAGGGATGATTCAACAAGACAGCGTCTGTGAAGGCTAGAAGGGTTGACAGTTTTAGCAGAGGATCAGTCAACAGGACTTGGGAATAACTGTCAAATGACATTTCTTTCAAAGAACTTAATAAGACAAAGATCACGACAGCCAGAGGGATGACGGGGCCTGGTCCCAAATCTGCACACTGCCATAAACGACTTACTGGAGCGAAGAGATATGGAAGTGCAAAATAAACCCAGTGAAAAGAAGGGATGCGGTGGGCACAATAAAGGATCACTGTATCAACATTCGTGGCACCAGATTATTCAGCAGTTTCTGATATCTTCTTACCAGAAGATATCAGAAACACCAACAGCCTGGTTGACCAGGCTAGCACCATAGGAGCCTGGCTCACGGCCAGGCTCCGGGAGCAAAAGGACTCAAAACTCATCATAGGTATATCAAAGGTAAAGGATGACTGTGATGTCTGACATAAGAGAACACTAGTGACATACATTGATGCGCGTAAAATGGAACGTTGTTTAGTGTTCTGCGCTATGGTTGGATTGGTAGCGAAACAAACGTGCAGAGAAAGTTCTTAATGATACAACGTGTCGCTCTCTGTAGAGCTTGATGAAGCTCTACACCAAGCAAAACTTTGTCAAAATAAAAGCTTGCCCTGCAAGTGTATATTTCCTGAAAACATTCGACAGGAATTCTCCTCCTTATACTTTAGAAGGCTTGGTGTAAGACCAGGCCAGAGTGGCGACAATCACCCAAGCATTGACAGATAACAGGTATTATGCGGAATTAACATCTATATATATATATAAACAAAAATGACAGAACAACAAAATAACCGGAAGAGGGTAACACCGCCCAATTACAACGGGAAACTTCATTTGATGATCAAACAAAAATGTTTGTTTGTGGCTGGGTTGGCAACGCACCCAGCTCACATACTGAATGTTCGTGATTCGATTCCCGGCATGGGTGGAAACACTGGTCATGTTTCCTTACACGTGCTATCCCCGTTCACCTAACAATAAATGGAGGGATAGGGGTAGTATACCTTACACTGGACAGAGCTTTGAAATGAGCTGAAGTAAAATAACAGCTGTTGGCCTGTAAATTAATTTGTGTAAAATATATAAGGCGTGTAAAGAGAGCAAGCTGAAAGTGAACATGGGTAAGAGTAAGGTGATAAGGGTATCAAACTTTTTAAAGACAAACTGGATATCACAATG